>NC_073693.1:330340591-330514591 GCF_029784155.1 Uranotaenia lowii
ATTTTTTGTTCGAGCTTGAACGTCTGTTCTCTGTGTTATTAAATTAAATTTTTATGCACGAATTGCTGCCGCGCAATGTCGACGGTAGGAGGCCTTCATCCAATATTTGAACGTTATGTTGTTCTAAGTATCATGTCAGTGTGACCGTGCTTCTAGTTTCGGTGATATGGTCATTAGACTGAGTCGATTTTGGGTCATTTTTGAATTTCCCAAACCCTGGGGTCTTAAAAGCTTCGTCTTGGTCCAAAACTCATCCATGATTTTTTGCAGAATTTTTAAGCAACGTTTACATGAGTAAATTTGAACTTTTAGGTTTGTATGGGAAAATTGAATATTTTGTACTGGAAAATCAACATCGTTTTTGTTTCTTCTGTGGAACTGAGCCAGCTGATGGTTGTTGTGCCAAGTTATAAAATTCCCTGAGGAAATTTTCCGCTGAACAACTTTGTCGAAGACCGTAACTTCGTATTTTATTTGGCAAAAAAGTTATTAGCATTTTAATAGGGGTATGTCTTTTCGCATTGATAAACAGTAAATTCAATAGACATCACTGCTGGAGCCTCGCGAAGTATTGGATGAAAAGTAGTCATGCAATACCTCGATAGGCACCCTGCAGTGATGTCAATTTAATTTACTGTTTATCAATGTGAAAAGACATACCCCTATTAAACTGCTAATAACTTTTTTGCCTAATAAGATACGAAGTTACGGTCTTCGACAAAGTTGTTCAGCGGAAAATTTCCTCAGGGAATTTTATAAATTGGCACAACAACCATCAGCTGGCTCAGTTCCACAGAAGAAACAAAAACGATGTTGATTTTCCAGTACAAAATATTCAATTTTCCCATACAAACCTAAAAGTTCAAATTTACTCATGTAAACGTTACTTAAAAATTCTGCAAAAAATCATGGATGAGTTTTGGACCAAGACGAAGCTTTTAAGACCCCAGGGTTTGGGAAATTCAAAAATGACCCCAAATCGACTCAGTCTAATGGTCATAGGAAATTTGAAAATTGGTCAGTTTCGAATTCAATCAATCAACTGATGAACCAACAAAAAAAACGAAAGATTCTATTTAATAACTTTAAATGAATCAAGGATTTAAATGTTGCCTAGATATTTTTGTTTCAGAGGTGCAATGTTTAAAAAAAAATTCTATAATTTGGTCGAAACGTCGGGCATTTCAAAAACTAAGTTGTTTGATTGAATCCTTAGACCGAAAAATAGCCAATATTACAATAAAACACCAATAACGGTCGAAAACATAATTCCCTTGAGAAAGACTACCAAAAATGGTTGAAACGTCGGGCATTTCAAAAACTAAGTTGTTTGATTGAATCCCTAGACCGAAAAATAGCCAATATTACAAGAAAATTTTTAGAAACTTTAAAAGATCATCAATTCCTGACATCATTTGAGAAAGTTTTTGAGTATTTGATATAGAGATGTACCGAATAGTGGTATTCGGCGAACGGCCGAATACCGAATAGTGACCTTTTCAACTATTCGGCCAAACGAATATTCGGCCGAATATTCAGCCGAATATTCGGTCGAATATTCTGTTGAATTTTCAATACAAAACAAAACAAAAATTCATTTTTCTTCTATTTCTGCCATCTTAATGCCCCTCATGTTTTTAGTCGATGTACCAGATGTATAATTCATCAAATCTTTTTTAAGTAGAGATCTCTTAAATTTTCAAAATGTCACCATTAGCTTGACATCAGATAACTTGTCGCTTCTGCGACGTTTATCACAAAAGAGATTAGGTTCCAGTGAAATCTGGACAAAACATTTCAAAACAGGTATCAAGCTATTTGAATTTGCTTTTTTCTATATCGAATTAGTTGAATGTCTTATTTTTGCTAGATGTCTTAAAAATAGTTGCCAAAAGGAACGATGATCTTTAACATCAAGCATACAATACTTTCTACGATACGTATCCACACGGCTGGGTCGGGTCTGAACGATTCTTTGAAAAACTTGTATCAAAAAGGAAAATCTGAACAGAAACTTGGTATCATTCTCAGACATACAAAAGGAAAAGAAATAAAACTACATGAAATTTAAAGTTTTCATCGTATCACAAAAGCAGTGTTCAAATCGTATCTAACGAATAAATTTACTCTAAACAATCGTTTTGTAACGTAAAATTTTTAAATTTTCAAAGAGTCATTTCAATTTTTTATTTGATTTAGCAATAAATCTGAATAAACCCGGGTAAAATCCGGAAAGTTTAAAAAAATATGTGTCCATCCCGGTTAGATTTAACTATTCTCGAATTATTTATTTGGTTTATGGACAAGTCTGGATATATCAAGAAGTGTAATCGATATACAATCCTATTTAAAGTGAAAAATACACGGGTACACTTAAAATGTTTTACTGAAACCATAAGTTTTTGGTTATTTTAAAGCTTTTCCAACATTACTTTTGGATATTTTATAAATTATCCAACATCAGTTGAAAAATTTTACAAGTCTGTTTTTGTTTAAATTTAAAAAAATAAATATTCGGCCTATTCGGCCTATTCGGCCGAATACCTAGCTCAACTATTCGGTGAGCCGAATATTCGGCCTAACGGTTTTTTGGCGGTATTCGGCGCCGAATATTCGGCTGACCGAATATTCGGTACATCTCTAATTTGATATATAAGATTGGACTTTAAGAAATATCAGATTCCTCAAAATCTCCTTTTAAACTTCGTAAAATTTTTCTTATTTTGCAAAATCAGGAAAATTTTATAAATTGTCACCTTTTAACCCTTTCCTTCCCACGAGGTTTTTCACGTTTTAAAAATAGAAATATTGATTAACAACTAAAGTTCTAGAACAAAAGATGCATTATTTTAATATATTTTGATGATCCTGTTGATAAATTTGGGTTTTGGGGTGGATCATATATGCTCCATTGGGAAGATAACAACACAGAGGGTGCAAATGAAAAATAAGAAATAACGGCAAAAATACATGGAATTTCATCACCTCATTGATCACAAACTAAAACGATCGTATTTTGTGAAAAATTTCTTGGGTAGATCCAGCCCTCAAAAGTCAAACTATTGAAATTTTTGAAATTTTCAGTTTTGCTTTGAACAATGGCGGCCATGACACTTTTCGCCAGAGAAACAAAACATGCAGTTTTTTCGAAAAAAATCACGAGCTTTTGCAAATATTTTGAGACAAGTGGTCATTTCAGTAAATCAAATACCTATCCTGAAGGGAAAAAACTTTTGAAGGAATGATTTTCATGACTATTGATAAGAAACTTAGCAAGATGAAAAGTACCTTTTGTTCCCAGTGTATCACCTGTGATCCACTTTACTTATTCGAAAATTTATATGTTTTAGTAGGAATCTAAGCAAACCATCATTTGATTTTGCTTACACAAGCAATTTTCTGCACGCCAGTATTTTTATTTGAGGATAATTATCAAAACTTGTGAAATTATTGAACTTCAAATGACGACTTGATTTAAATTTCAAAAAAATCCAACTTTTGCGCAGCTTTCGATCTGCCGAGCAAAAACTAGTGAATCGATTTTCTTCAAATTTTGTGCAATGATTCTTCATTCATAACTGCACATTCGATGAGAAAATGGTGTTGATCCAAAGCGCCCAATACAAATGCGAGCTATGCGAAGTTGTGGATCACCTGTGCTACCATGGGAAGGAAAGGGTTAAAACTTTGTCTACAAATAAAAAATTACTCGCAGTTTTCGGGAAAGTTAATCGGTGACTTGAACGCCGTGCCTCCGAATAAGTAATTTTTGGCTCCTTACTTCTTTCGTCGTTTTTTTTTAATAAGGTTTAACCGTATTCCAATGTAAAAACACATTCAATGGTCGAAAAGGTTGTTTTAACATAGACCAACAGTTTTTCTGAGCAAACCGAAACATCTGGGAACGATTGAGATCATCGCATAACTTCTCAGCAGAAAAATTTTCATGCGTGACATGGGGGCAACCGAAAACTCCCAAATTGTTGAACATTCTTTACGCATTCAACAAACTTAACCTCGCGCAAACAATGTCAACCATTCAAAGCTGCTCCTACACCCGAGAAACAAACACCAAAACCCATGCTGGATGATGTGGGTTATTTTTCAAATAAGAACGCGTTTGTTTGAGTCTAACTTTAATGAGACAATGCGTAAACCGAATGGCCTAAAGTTCTAAACAGCTAACAAGAAACGAAAAAAAAAAACAACAACAATCACGCCTTTTCTGTTGCAATCGAAATTCTTGACATCCTACACAAGAATTTCGCATCCGGTGTTGGGTAACTTCTTTGATTCTGATTAGAAACAAAACATAGCTTTCTAAGATTTTAATATTTTAAAAATAATAAAAAACATTTTTTTAAATAGTTCAAACATTTATGTCAAGTGCTTCGAACAAACAACAAGTCGACTATTTTCGAGCATCATTCTTCTGCCAAAACAACGAAGCTATCTGATGACTCAGTGAAGAGACGTTCCAGAGCACAGCTTCATGAACTCTGATCAACTTTTGCTTAAGCGGGAAAAAAAAATGAAAGAAACCATGTAACCGGTTCTGTGTGATATTTTTCAGCATCTCGTTTTCTCTTCGCCATCCTTCTGGGTACAAGTGGGACCTCAAACAGACCCTTTTGAGCCATCGACATCCACATTCCTGCGAGGGTCGTCGTATTCCATTCCAGATTCGTGCCGTTTTTTGCCGCGCTCTTTTTTTCTACTTGTTTTGACCCATACGCAGCAAACAAGATCCACGAACAGAGTCATATGTTTTTACTTTTCTTATGGAATTGTTTTGGTGAATTATACCATTTCTTCAGCAAATTTAAGTACAATTCAACTTTCTCACTGATATGTGAACGTTATTTTTGTTTTTCAGTTTGAACTTCGCTACACCCTCTCAATCACCATTAGTGGGCTCTCCTGATGACCCAGTCCTGTACTTTATTTTAATCGCTCCCCACCAGTCGCTTCTATTTTCTGCTGACCATTCTGACGTTTCTCGTTGAGATGACCCCAAACTGCAATGGAGAAACAGAAAAGCAGGAATCTCAGTTTATAATCAGGACAGCAAAACAAACGATCGGAAAGGTGAGATACGTGTGACCTCCAGGGATTTTGCTGTTTCTCAAACAAGGTCAAGTAAGATTTTCTTTTGAATTGAAGAGATTTCATCCTGAAAAAAAAAATTTGAACATTCAAGAAGGAAATTCTCAATATGAGGGACTCAAAAATCACTGCAATTTATTTAACCTTGTTGTCCTCATCCCATGTCACGTTAAGCTGAAGCGAGTTGCGTGCGGCAAACTCATCACTTGCCTCACCTTCCAAATGTCACGCACCTTTTCGTGTTTTGAGACATTCCGCGCCAATTTTTCAAGACCCCATTATATGTGCCCGCTCTAGTGGTTTCCCATATTTGGGTGCCACCCAGTAGATTATTAACTAGGGACTTTGATTCTTCTCGTCTTTTTTTCCCGGTTTCGGGCGACCTTTCGATGCGCTCCAGATCCAGATTCAACGAAGACGGCGGCTTCCGCCCATTTTAACCGAATTGGAGTATGAACATTAAACAGCGACACGTCAATATTTTCCCTTAAAAATATAAGGAGGTCGTGTCTGGAGTAGATTTGAGTTTGATGATGTCTGGAAAGGTGTGCTCTAAGCAGTAGAAAATTGGTAATAATTACCGGATGAGTTTAAGATGTGTGACACTTTTTTCGATAGAAGTGGATCGTCTAATACTTCATTTTATTTTTGTAGAATAGCAAACTGAAAAACGTATTTTTTTTTGTTCAATCAGTTTTCAACTTCACAAAACTTTAAATCATAGGAAAATTCTAAAGACGAAAAAACAACGTTTTGAATTTGCGAACACATCTATTTTTGTTCAGTAAATTTTTTTAAATAATTTACTTTATATAAATACATTAAGGCCCGCGAAGAAATCTAAGCCGACATACACCGAAATTAGACGTACTTTACCTCAAAACCCGTTGGACCGAATTTTATAAATTTATTGTCGTTGAGTGACCGAAAGTTTTGTGTTCAATTTTGATGAAAAAAGTTTTATTATTAAATTTTTAAGATTTGAGTTTCAAGAGAAGCACATGCGCGGCAAGGGAAAAAACGATATATTAATCTCGTATTTGGTCCGACATGTGTTGAAACATTTTAATTGTGCATTTTCTTTAGAAAATGTTTGACTACAAAGAAACTCCTTGGCTTGGTATAAAATTTCTAAAATGTTCGATACCCAAGCGTGTCCAATTTGAAAGCCTTCAAATAAGCAATCAAATTTGTTTTGATTAAGTTTATTTTGTGGTTTTAGGTCTATCTCATTAAAACAATTGAACAAGCTTTGCAGGTCTAAATTTTTCATCTTTGTTTTGAAATTTCTTCGTTTGATTTTTCCAAATTTATTTATTTTCCATTTTTTTGAAGTTTTTTGTTTATTAAGTTTCACCATCCGTTACCGTTACCGTTTTATCATCATTATGGTATTCGCGACTTTATATCAACGTTGCAATTAGCGAACAGTTATTGAAAAACTTATCCGGAACAACTGTGTTCGATGTTAACTCTTGGACTCGAACTCACGGACATCGGATCAGGAAGCAACTGATTTGCCAACTATATCACAAACCCTTTTTATTGATTCTTTCTCGAATATCATAATAATTTTTTAAATTATTTTTTTTATTTTTATTTTTTTGAATTTTTACTTTTTATTTTCCTATTTGTTTAATTTTTTTTTTTTAATATTTTATATTTTTGTATTTTTTTTTAAATTTTATTTTATTTTTTTTACTTTTTTATTTTATTTTTTCTTTATTTTTTATTTGATTTTATTTATTTTTTTATTTTTTATATTTTTTATATTAGTTTTTTTTATATAATTTATTTTATATATTTTTTCATCTTAATTTCTTTTTTTAATTTTTTTTTTAATTTTTTTTATTTCTTTTTTATTTTTTTTTATATTTTTTTTCTATTTTCTTTTTATTTTTTTTATTTTTTTTTATTTTTTTTTATTTTTTTTTATTTTTTTTTATTTTTTTTTATTATATTTATTTTTTTTTATTTTTTTTTTATTTTTTTCTTTTTTTTAATTTTTTATTTTTTATTTTTTATTTATTTTTTATTTTTATTTTTTATTTTTTATTTTTTTTATTTATTTTTTATTTTTTTTTTTATTTTTTTTATTTATATTTTTATTTTTTTTATTCATTTTTTTATTTATTTTTTATTTTTTTATTTTTTTTATTTTTTTTTTATTTTTATTTTTTTTTTTATTTTTTTTTTATTTATTTTATTTTATTTTTTTTTATTTATTTTTTTAATTTATTTTTTTTAATTTATTTTTTTTTATTTATTTTTTTATTTTTTTTATTTATATTTTTATTTTTTTTATTCATTTTTTTATTTTTTGATTTATTTTTTATTTTTTTATTTTTTTTATTTATTTATTTTATTTATTTAAGTTTATTTTTTTTTAAATTTATTTTTTTAAATTTATTTTTTTTAATATATTTTTTAAAATTTATTTGTTTTAATTTATTTTTTTTAATTTATTTTTTTTAATTTATTTTTTTTAATTTATTTTTTTAAATTTATTTTTTTATTTATGTTTTATTTTTTTGAATTTTTTTTTATTTGATTTTGTTTTTTTAAATCCCTCCATTTTTCTGAATATCGTTAAGATTTTTTGTGAAGAATGCCATAATATGGTAAATTCCTGGCAATAAAAAAATATTTTTGTTTTTTTTTTGTAATATTTTTATATGCTAAACATTCAGGCTTTTGAAATTTCTATCCTTTTATTTTTTTTTTAAATTTTTATCCTTTTTAAATTTTCATATTTTTTTTCAACATTTTCTTTTCCATTTTTTGATATTCATAATTCAATATTTTTGAAATTTTTCGTTTTCATATTTTTTTAAAAATATTTCATTAATTTGTTAACATTATATTTTTACTTTCCCTTATTTTATGTTTCAAAAAGTTAACATAGTATTTTTCAAAATGTTTTGAAAAAAAAAATTTACGCACAATTGTTTCATTTTTTTGTCATATTCATTATATTTTTCAACATTAATTTTTTCATATTTTATAATCTTTTTTTTAATTTTCTTTTCTTATTGAACTTGAATACTCTTTTTGGATATATTCCTTTTTTATATTTTTTATCTTTTTGAGTTTTTTTAATTTTTTTCAAATTTTCAGTACTTAAAAATTACTACTCTTTCATTTTTTTTAAAATTTTGTCCATTTGTTAATTTTAAATATCTCTTTTCTTGATTTTTGATTTTTATAATTCTATATTGTTTTATCTTTTCATAATTGATTTTTGTTTTCATACATTCCATTAATTCATTAACATTATATTTTTACTTCCAACTTTTTTGTGTTTCAAATAGTTAACATAATATCTTTAAAAATGTCATTATAAATATTTTTATTTGCACACCTTCTGTTTTTATTTGTTGTATCCATTTACTTTGTCAACATATTTATTTTTCATTTTTTTACCATTTTTTAATTTAAATTTTTCTTTTTTATTTTAATTTTACTTTCTTGTTTCAGTTTTACTTTCTTATTTTAATTTTATGCTTTGTTTAAATTCCGTTTCTTTATATTCAAAACTTTTTGAAAGCTAACTATTCCTAAAATTTTTACTTTTTTTTTTAATATTTATCCTTTAAATTTTTTACTACTCAACATTTTTTGTATCAACTTGTTATTTTTTTCAAATTTTTTTTAATAATTTCAATTTTGATTTTATAATTTTGACAATTTTACATTTTTTTTTACTATTGATGCTTTTTAAATTTTTTAAACAATTTTTAACATTAAACATTTGTAAATTTTCTTTACTATTGTTACTTTCGATACTTTTCAACTTTTTCAACATTAAAAAAATTTTTTTTTCGGTTTTTGATTTGTTTATCCACATTGCTTTCATAATTTTCGATCGTTTTGTTTATATCCTTCCCTTATTTTTATTTTCGCTTCCGTTCGATTTTTTCTCCGTTTTACCGTTTTTTCTCATTATTCGTTTCTTTTTCTTTTCAATTGTCTTTTCATTTTTCGTTTTTTTTTTATTGCTTCAATTTCAATTTTTTAATTACTATTATTTTTGTTTATAAGATTTTTTTAAATTGTTTAATTTAATATTTTGGAATTTTGACGATTTTACATTTTTTTAAATTTTTGTTGCCTTTCATATTTTTTAAACTTTTTTCAACATTCAACGTCTTTAAATGTTCTTTTCTTTTGTTACTTTCGATATTTTTTAACTGTTTTCAACATTTAATTTTTTTTTCGATTTTTGATTTGTTTATCAATTTTTCTTTTCATAATTTTCGATCTTTTTGTTTTTTTTCTTCCTTTATTTTTATTTTCACTTTCATTCGTTTTTTTCTGGGTTTTTCCTTTTTTTTCTAGTTAGTTGTTTCTATTTTTTTTTCTTTTGAACTGTCTTTTCCTTTTTATCGATTATTTTATTGCTTCTTTTTTAATTTATTTTGAATAATATTATTTTTGTTTTTTTTTTTCAATTTAAAAAAAATGAATTTTATAATTCAGAATTTTCAAAATTTGCATTTTTTTACTTTTATTACTTTTTATATTATTTAACTTTTTTTAACGTTCGACGTTTATAAATTTTTTTACTCTTGTTACTTTCAAAACTTTTTAACTTTTTTTTAACATTCAATTTTTTTAAATTTGGCTTTTGATTTATTCATCTATTTTTCTTTTAAAAATTTCAGATCCTTTTCTTCTTTTTTTTTTTAAATTTTTAATATCAATTCTATTATTTTTATTTTGATTCTTAATTTTTTTTATTTTTGGGTTTCATCTTTCGTTAATTGTAGTTTTCCAACTTTTCACAACTTGTTATTAAGTCGAAATATATATTTGTATCATGTTTTGATTTTTCTAAAAAAAAAATCGATTATGGTAGATGAGTTCTCGTTTTTTTAATCGAAATTAGGAATGCCTTGATTTTTTTTGTATCCAGTTATTTTTTTAAAATTTTTTTATCCGGCGAATAAATCTTAATTTTTTCCTAAATTTTTCAATCGATGAGATGGTTCGGGTTTACTTAAGAGAAAAAACAATCTTGAAACCCGAAATATATCCAATAGACTGAGCCAATAATAGTTTCTCTATTCAAAATTTTTCAAAAACATAGAATGTAACTGTAGAAAAATTATGAAAATTTCTTCTACAAAAAAAAAATATTTTTCATTGACTCACTTAAATATTAAATAGAAATAATTCATAAATCTAAGAGAACCTAAAAAAATTAAAAAACAATCACATTTAAGATCAAATTTTTAAAAAAATCTTTAATGATACTAGTTTACAGCATTTTTAAACTTAGTAAACTGAATATCATTTGTCATGTGAAATCGGACGCTGAAACCGAAAATAAAATTCGAAAAAATCTCAGCAGAACAGTTTTTTAGTTATGCTCCAAATATGGAATTTTGGAAAAATAAAAAGATTAAAATATTTCGGACAGCATAACAGTAATTTGAAATCTCTTTTTTGCATACTAAAGGTGATTAAATTTTCTATTGACAGTCTGAACCCCATTCTTGCGTAAACAAAACTACCTGCCGTCTGGTCCAAACATTTTAAGCTGTTTGTTGTTTTTCACTCCGCCTAAATTAAATTTTTTTTATGTTATTTTCTATTCTACGAGACTAATTTTGAACTTACTAAGTCTTGACTTCTATATGCCGGTCGAGGCGAAAAAATTAGCTCCATATTTTTAACAATATGACCAGTATTTTTTGTTGCTTTCGAGCATAATATTTTAAAATCCTATTCACGTTTAAGACTCAAGCAACCCCTCCCAATCGTCAGATCTTTCTGGAATTTTGCATGTGACTTTCCGGTAAGCTAATAGTTAACTTGGGCTGAGAGTAAGTGAGATTTACCATATTTATTTCTTACTACACTATGATTAGGGTATGTGAGCCTTAACTTGGCATGCTCCTTATCTTGGCATGCCAAAATGCATTTTGGTAATTTATATGTCAAACATATGCCTAAAAATATAAAATAAATCAAACATAAAAGAAAATCGCATTTGTCTACATTCTGCATAGCATTTGTCCGCAATTGAATATAAATAACTGCGTAATAACTTTTTTTCACATGACGAACTGGAAGTAAAATAAAGATTTTCGGAAAAAAATCTGAAATGAACCTACCTTGCTAGTGCATCTGCCACTTTCGGATCGATTTAAAAAACACACTTCCCTATGAAAAAATCACTGAAAAATACCGTTGGTTACAGCAAAACGTGGCAAAAAATATAAAATTTTAGCCTACTCCAAACAACGTAAATATTTGATCTAAAATTGAAGAAAATATAAACATTTTTTTCGCCTAATCTTGGCATGAAATTCCACTAATTGAAGTTTGTATGTATGTGTGAGAACGAAATCAGAAAGCAGACGGTAGCCGGAAGCCGGCAGCCGAATCGTCGGCCGTTAGTGCACAGTGGTCTGGAAATTTAAAACCGGTCGAAAGTAAAAAGAATGATTGAAATAACTTAAAAATACCATTAATGTATTTGGCATCTTAGTTGGAATTATAATACTAAAAGTTTAGCTGCCTTTTTTTTGGTAAATTTCTAGAACTTTTCCTCTCAACTTCCGAGCACGAAATCAACAGGATTCGGATCCGAAACGATATCTTGGATCTCAACGTTGAAGTAACTTTATCCATACCAAAAAAAATTACAATTGGAAATAAGGTTCAACGTATTTTTATTTCATTTTATTTGTGCTGGAGATGAACATTTGCTGTATATGTGTCGCTTTGAAAGGAATGGTTACAAAGTTCAAATTATGACATTCTAAATATTATGTTTATTGAAAAAAGTAATGGCATTACAATGTTGAAAAATAATGTTATTTAGAGCTAAATTTTATTGTTTTCAATTTCATGTGAAATCAAAAATTATATTTTGACCAAGTTTGTTTTATATTATGGATCACTGTGCATCAGCAGAGGTGACGCATTTGTTTTCCGTAGGAAAGGAATATGCGAAGGAAGCGCTGCCGAGTTTGGATGATGATTTTACATGAGTGCGAGTGAGATGCAGCTTGAATTTCACCCAGCTTGAAAATTTGTTGTTCGCTTCCATTGGCTATAGTTCCCAAACGAACGAGTGAGATGCAATCTATTTCAATCAGGCTGGCTGGAGTGAGCGATAGTTTGTCTTGTTTTGCTATCCGGGTGTACGCAAACGATTGCTAGAAAATTCCTAAGGGCGACATTTTAAATATGTAGGTATGATTCAAAGAATCGTTCGCTTACTTGAGTTTTAGCTTTAGCTTGCTTCTTGCCTCGGTCATAATGGTTTTTAAAATGTTTTTCCTCCTTTTATGGGAGTGGAATAAAAAGAATATGAACATTCACTATCGTATGTTAACTTCAATGGAAACAGATCTATCATGATTATATTTTAAAAAATTAAACAAACGATTTGTTTGCACGGTTAATAAACATATTTATGTTAACCAATGCAATATTTTGGAACCTATTTGTTCTAGATTGTCATTCTGATAATAGAAATTTTAAACACATCAAAAACTGAAACGAACAAGTGAAACTTTTTTACGTTAGTTTATAATTCTGCACGGAAATATCAATTCTAAAAATTGGTTGACATTTCGTACTTTCGACTTTTTGAAAACAACACAGAACATTGTTGTGCTTCTTTCCAGGATATTATCAACGAATTCGTGGGGGCTGTTGTTGTATTAGTGAGGCAAATTTCTTCCAGAGGCGGCCAATTTAAGGAACTCATAAAGGGCCACAATTCGGAACGGGGGCCACAATAAGGAGCATTTCAATCAATAGTTTGATCAGGTTTATCTCAAATTATCCACCGCTTTAAAGCAAGGACATATTTTTACTACATTTCAGGCTAGTAAGCAATCATATTTGTCGAAGGACTTTTGAAGGTACATATAACAGGGAGACTACAATCATGGGAAATATAGTCAACCATGCCTTAGGGGCCAAGTTCGGGTACATTTACCCTAGTACGAGGCGGTTCGTTAAATTATTAAAAAATGCAAAAATTACTGTTATGGTAAAGTAACCATTACTTCTTCAATTTTCACCCGATTTTGAAAAATTTTAACTTGAAATCTTTGGTTTGAATTGACATTTAAGGCCGATATAAAATCAGATTTTTTTAATGTTATCATCTGAGTTTAAAACCAGCGCTGAAACAAAATGTTCTCTAAAAATATTTTTATATATTGTTTTCTATCATAAAGACACTAATATCTTATCATCATCATCATCATCATCTCACGATCAATTCTGTTGATGAATGGGGTTCAGATGATCGATAGAAAATTCAATCACCATTAGTATGCAAAAAAGAGATTTCAAATTACTGTTATGCAGTCCGAAATATCATAATCTAAGTACAAGTTCTTTTCTAATTTTTCCAAAATTCCATATTTGGAGCATAACTCAAAAACTGTTCTACTGAGATTTTTTTTAATTTCATTTTCGGATTCAGCGTTCGATTTCACATTGAAAATGATCTTCAGTTTACTCAGTTCAAAAATGCTGCAAACTATTATCATTAATAAGTTTTTTGAAATTTGATCTTAAATGTGATTTTTTTCAGTTTTTTTTTTTAAGTTTCTCTTGGATTTATGAATTATTTCTATTAAATTTTAAAGTGAGTCAATGAAAAAAAAAACTGTTTTTTGTAGAAGAAATATTCATAGTTTTTCCACAGTTACATTTTATGTTTTTGAAAACTGTTGAATTGAGAAACTATTATTGGCCCGGTCTAATGGATAAATTTCGGTTTTTCAAGATTTTTTTTTCTCTAAAGTTTTGTTTTGTTTAGCAATTTCTTGTTCAAACGTTGGCAGCTTACTTAAAGCTTGAACCGTAAACAGAAAACCTAGAATGTATCCCATAAATCATACACCTTTGTGTGCCGGTAGCATTGAAATGTCAACTTTTATTTCTACCCGAAGAAAAAGGGCATGTTCATGTTTCTCTTGAGCACAAGAAATCCCAATTCAAGCAGTTTAATGTTTAAATCTTTTAATCAACCATTTTAACTAAATTTAAAAAAAATGTAGATGAGCATCGAAGTTTAACCCGTAATCCTAATTTGTCACCAGCATTGTGTACTTCCTTTCGTGGTGTTACGCTTGAAATGAAGGCGATGCAATTGGCTTCAAACTCAACCCGCCGCAAGCCATAAAGTTTCGATTCCATGGCACAGTTTATTAATTTTTCAAGATCCGGATCAAGATCTCGCGATACGGATTTCTTGGCACGAAAATCCAATAATCTTTGACGGGAAACGATGTCTCTTCCTGACTAGATTTCAATCATATGTTATGCTGTGTCGATGTTTTTAAACACGTTATATCGTTATTTTTTTTCTAAACGGGTGCGTGCGATTGCTTCTAAAAGATTGTCCCACCACAAGAAGTGATCCATCATTGGTAGAATAGATTGCGTTTCGGGTCGCTGGTCTTGCTTAAATGTGGTTTTTGAAGTTAAAACCTTAGTTATTCATTTTCTGAGTTTTTTTAAACCAAAGAATTTCGGAAACAAAAACAATCACACTAGCAAGATTTCCGTACAACAGCAGGAACCAAATCGAAATCAGCTCCCTAAATTTCAGTAAGATTTTATCCGCGGTTCGAGCCGGTGTCAACAACCCACCATCTCCGATCCATTCGATCCACTGATTCCAAATCCCAGCCTCGAACATCCGATCGAAAGTTCCCTTAAAGATCCCGGCCAGCGGGTTTTGTTTGGCGACCGTCACAAATCCCAGATCCATGCCGAGAGGTTCCTCCAGTCCGTACATGTATCGGTCACCCGATTCAGGATTCACGTTCGATGCAGCCTTTTCCATGAGCACCATCGTCATACACTCAGCTGACAAAGCACATTTTAAACACAGATCCGGATACCGATATTCTACCAAGCGATCGGCCCACTCGGGAAAAGATGCCTTCAATCGCTCATTGGTGTATTTGTTCTGATAGCAAAGTTGGAAATCGGATCGCCTGAACTCTTCGACGGTTTTCAGATGCGGTTGATATTCGGATGCAAACATCAGGGCGACTAGTTTGACAAGATAGGATTCAGAGAGCAGGAAAACAACCAGAACCAGAACGGCTACAACGGGTCGTTGTGTTCGGGAAAGTCGATGTTCGCTGACAGATCCACCAAAAAACACTATCCACAAAACGTTATGCTGCCAGCTTTCTTGGAAGCGATAGTTGATGGAAATGATGACTGTAAAAATAACTGTCAACATTATCCACAATGAAGTCGAGAAGGGATCGAGCAAATAATTGAAGTATCCTCCTACACGACGTTCCGGTAAAATGAGACAGTAAGATGGGTAGGTGTGAAGAGCCAACGACATAAAATGATTGCTATCAAGTTTAGCATACGCAATCATGGTCACCGATCCTTCCTTCAAATCAACTTGGTGCGATTCGTAATCATGAAGATAATCCTTCCACACGAATTTCATATTCATTCGATTACAGAACACCTCAACCAGGTTGCAAAATGCTCCGATGCATTTACGATAGGGAAAAAGTAACGGATGAATTGAAAATGTTGACCCTTCCGTGACCTGCACCCGATCTTCGTTGAGGTGTGCCTTCAATTCTTCAAAGTTCACCTGCTTCAAGGTAACATTCATTGAAAAATCAATTGAAACAGCTGAAGCGATTGTTATCATTTGTGACAGGATAAGGGCCGACCGCGATATTTGAAGGTGTCCAACAACGGCACGATACCTTTCCAAGGCATCTTCCGTTGAACCAAGGAAAAGGAATTTGGCTTCAGAATTCCAGCAACATCCTTCCAATAGAAGCCTTTTCAAAAGAATCTCGGTATTCCAAGCCATCAAGATTACGAAAAGGGTGCAGCCTCGTCTTTGAAGATCGACATCTTCAGAGTTGATGATATAATGGGTAAATGGGGAAAGTTGCTCCCATCTTTCGGAATCCAGTCCTGAAGAATTCGACGAAAGGATATAAATTTCGTCGGATAATATTGAATCCAATAGCTGGTTCATCGGAAGTGACATTGATGGAGAAAAACCGAAAAGCCAAATAGCCACAAAGGTTAGAATCATGCCGAATGGTGGTTTATGTTCAGCTTGTATTTCACAGACCGATGTAATTGCTTATCCTTTGAAGTCTCAGTAAAGACAACCTGACTAACCATTTTAACATTATAGGAATACATTAAGAATCATAAGGTGCATTAGCAGCGAAATGTGTCATTAATACGCATTTTATTGGACAATTAACAGTGGCTAAAGCGTTTAATATAGTACATCGAAAGCTTTGCTTTTAAAATTGAAATAAAAGTATCGATACTTTGACTTTGAAGGTAATCGAGAATCGAATCGAGGCTTCTGATCATTGGAAAACTGTTGTTTTTGATTGAGACTTCTGATCGATCTCGCTTGAGGACAATTTGGCGGATTCATCCCCTTAGGTTCTGGTCATTGTTGGATTTGTACCAAAGCATCGTGTCTTTTGAGTTGAGCGTAAGCACGCATGACTTTCCGGTCCAAAGTTTTGTCCACCGAACATGGTATCCGTACAGATTTTTTTATCCGCGAAGCTCCATAATTTCGAATTGAATTTTGGACCGCTCCAATGCATACTTCTTCCATTTTCGCCAACTGACTCGATGAAATGTTGGGGATAGTTCCGAGGAAATGCTTCTCATTTTCATGAAAATTATGAAAACTGGATTTTTAAATGAAACTGCAAACAACAACACCCAGCAGAAATCAGCTGTCTGAACGTCATCCGGAATGACATCGAGCTTAAAGTATCAAAATCGAGCTTAAACATAATAGGCCACCCTATTCACTAGAATATTTTCTTAATCCATGTGTTAAACGATGAATCTTCTTCAATTTCCGCATTTTTGTATAAATCGTCCGATCGTGCTTAGTAGATGGGCACAAATCAGCCGACTTTTGGAAATCTTACACGTTGCACTCAAGTCATAATTTAGGCTTCAAGAGAAACCATTTTCAAAAAAAAAAAAAAATCGGCAATGGGACCTAAGTTTTTCATTTTCCTCCTGATTATTAAAATGATTAAAATGTTAGTGTGCAACGTGTAAGATTTTCAAAAGTCGGTGAGACCTCCTGTCAGCTAGAAATGTTAGAGTAAACAAAAACGTTTGCAAAAAATCTAAGCAGAATATAACATCTAATGCTTGAATAGTTATCAAATAATTTCAACTTTTTTTTTTCAATTCTAATCATTAATGTTTTTATTTATATCCATTATTTTTTATTCCTTTTTTTATTTCTATATAGTTTTTTATTTAAATTTTTTATTTTTCTATTTTACTTTTTTCAATTTTATTTCCTTTTTTAAATTTTATTTTCTTTTTTTTTCTTATTTTATTTTCTTTTTTTTTCTATATTCATTTTTATTTTCTTCATTTTTATTATTTATAGTTTTTTTTTCAAATTTATTTTCTTTTTTTGTAATGTCTTTTATAATTTTTTTTATAATTTTTTTTTAAATTTTTTTCCTTTTTAAATTTTTTAACCTTTTTTTTTGTTTTTTTTTCTGTTTCTTTTTATTTTTTTAACCTTTTTTTATTTTTCTTAATTATTTTCTTTTTTTTCTTTTTAATTCTTTTACTCTTTATTTTACACTTGAGATTTTTTTCTTAAGTTTTTTAGTTTTTATTACTTTTTTCTATTTTTAATTTTTTTTCAATTTAAATTTTTTTGAAATTAATTTTTTGATTGTGTAATGTATTTTATTATTTTTTCTTTATTTTTTTTAAATTTCTTATTTTTTAAGGTTTTTTTATTTTTTAACCTTTTTTTATTTTTTAACCTTTTTTTATTTTTTAACATTTTATTATTTTTTGTCCTTTTTTGTTTATTTTTTTAACCTTTTTTTGTTTAACTGACTTTATCTCCTAAAAACCATCGGTATGAGCCGTTTCAAATTAACGAATTATAAAAAAAACCTTTTTTTGCTTTTTCTTATTTTTTTTATATTTTTTTCTTTTTATTCTTGTTTCCTTTTTTTTTAAATTTTTTTTAAATATTTTTTTTTAAATTTTTTCTGATTTTTTTTATTGTTTTGAAATTTTTATCCTTTTTTTTAAATTTTTTTCACCTTTCTTTTCTTAAATTTTTTTAATTTTTTTCCATTTGTTAACTTTTTTTAAATTTTTTATTATGTTCATTTGTTTACTTTTTTTAAATTTTCTAATCTTTATTTTTTTAAATATCATTTTAAATTTTTATATACAGGCCCCGTTCGTTTTTGGCAACATTCGATTTTGGCAACATCCGATTTTGGCACATGTGCCAAAATCGAACGGTTTTTAGAAGCGACATTACTTTTTAGTTTTCTCTATAACAGGACCAATATTATTTGGACAAACACCAAAAATACGTTTCAACGTTCAGAAATAGTGAAAGAATACAACAACAAAAAACTCAAAAAAATTTATAAAGTACTCAAAAATTACAAAAAGATGAAAAATTTTAAAAAATCAAAAACCAATACAAACAAGAGACCAAAAATGACAAAATAAACTTAAAAATGATGAAGAATGACAAAAACAGCAAATATGACAAAAAAACAAAGATTATAAACAAAACAAAAATAGTGCAAAATGCATCAAAAAACATGAGAAAAAAACTAAAACAATTCTAAAAATGGTCGCAAATTGACTTAAAATAACGTACATGAGTACAAAAAGAGTTATTTTATAGAAATAGGAGAAAAAAATTTCAGATAAAAAACCGATTCGATTTTGGCAACACAAGATGTCCGAGCATGTTGCCAAAAACGAACGGGGTCTGTATTTTTTTATTTTTGAATATTTTGTTTATTTTTTTCTGTTTTTATGGTTTTAGTTATTTTTTACTATTTTTTTTTTTAATTTTTTCTCCATTTTAAATTTTTTTTCATTGTTTTATAACTACATCATAATTGAATTCTTTTTTTCAATTTTTTTTAATGGAATTCATTTTTATAACTATTTTTCATTTGTAAATCTTTTTTTCCATTTTTTTTTCAATTTTTTTTTCTTTTTTTTTCATTTTTTAATTTTTTTTTCTTTTACATTTATTTTTTTTTATTTTATTCCAATTTTTAACTTATTTTCTTTAAATTTGGTTTAATTTTATATTTTTTAGTTTATATCATGTTATTAATATTTTTGCCATTTATTTGTTTTTTTAAATTTATTTAAAATTATTTTTTTATTTTATTTTTTTTTTAACTTTTACTCGTTTTTTCTAACTTTTTTATATTTTTTTTAATTTTCTCGATTCTGTTTAATTTTTTAATCTTTTTCATTTTTTTTCCTTTTTTTAATTTTTTTTAAATTTTTTTTTATTTGTTTCCGATTTTTTTTTTATTTTGTTTCATTTTTTTTTCATTTTTTTTCTCATTTTTTTATTATTTTTTTATTTTTTTTCATTTTTTTTATTTTTTTATATTTATTCATTTTTTAATTTTTTTAAATTTTTTTTTCATTTTTTTTTATTTTTTTTTTATTTTTTTTTTTATTTTTTTTTATTTTTTTTTTTAATTTTTTTCATTTTATTTTATTTTAATTTTATTTTTTTATTTTTTCATTTTTTCATTTTTTACATTTTTTCATTTTTTTTCATTTCTTTATTATTTTTTCCATTTTTTTTTATTTTTTTTTATTTTTTTTTTTATTTTTTTTTATTTTTTTCATTTTTTTATTTTTTTTTTCATTTTTTTATTTTTTTTTTTCATTTTTTTATTTTTTTTTTCATTTTTTTATTTTTTTTTTCATTTTTTTATTCTTTTTCATTCTATTTTTTTTTTCATTTTTTTTATTTTTCTTCATTTTTTTCATTTTTTTTTTTTTTTTTTTTCATTTTTTTAATTTTTTTAATTTTTTTAATTTTTTTTCATTTTTTTTAAATTTTTTATTTTTTTTTTCATTTTTATATATTTTTTGAATTTTTATATTTTTTTTCATTTTTATATGTTTATTATTTTATTTACATAGTATTCCGTCTTACGACATAACTTGACGAACATAATTCCTAAAATTCACTCGGTTCATAGCAACCGTTCTCCAATTTCTCGGGCACCCCACGTTCGCCAGATCACGCTCCACTTGGTCTAACCACCTCGCTCGTTGCGCCCCCGCTCGTCTTGTTCCTACCGGATTCGTAGCGAACACCTGTTTTGCAGGACAGTCGTCCGGCATTCTCGCAACATGTCCCGCCCAGCGTATCCGGCCAGCCTTCACCACCTTCGGGATACTGGGTTCGCCGTAGAGGCGCGCGAGCTCGTGGTTCATCCTTCGCCTCCACACTCCGTTCTCCTGTACGCCGCCAAAGATGGTTCTTAACACTCGTCGCTCGAATACTCCGAGTGTACGCAGGTCCTCCTCGAGCAATATCCATGTCTCGTGCCCGTAGAGAACAACCGGTCTAATGAGCGTCATATACAGGTTACACTTCGTGCGAGGGCTAAGTCTTCTCGACCGCAGTTGCTTGTGGAGTCCATAGTAGGCACGACTTCCGCTGATAATTCGCCTCCGGATCTCACGGCTGGTGTCATTGTCTGCGGTCACCAGTGAGCCGAGATAGACAAAGTCTTCGACTATCTCCAGCTCGTCGCCGTCGATCGTGACCTTGTTATTACTGGACAAGCGGGTTCGGTCGGTCTCGGATCCGCAGGCCAGCATGTACTTCGTCTTGGACGTATTAATCATCAACCCAATCCTTCCTGCTTCGCGTTTCAGTTTGCGGTAGATCTCCTCCACCGCCGCAGATGATCTGCCGACTATATCAATGTCATCGGCAAAGCAGATAAGTTGACTGGATCTGTTGAAAATCGTGCTCCGCATTTCGCCCACTGCTCGTCGAATAACACCTTCTAGCGCCACGTTGAACATCATGCAGGATAGACCATCACCTTGTCGAAGCCCCCTGCGCGATTCGAATGAACTCGACAATTCACCCGAAATCCGCACACAGCACTGCGTTCCATCCATCGTCGCCTTGATCAGTCTGATTAGCTTCCCGGAAAAGCCGTTCTCGTCCATGATTTTCCATAGCTCGTTACGGTCGATCGTGTCGTATGCGGCTTTGAAGTCGATGAATAGATGATGCGTAGGGACTTGGTGTTCACGGCATTTTTGGAGGATTTGCCGCAATGTGAATATCTGGTCCGTCGTAGACCGTCCCTCCATGAAGCCGGCCTGATGACTTCCCACGAATCTGTTTGCTTGTGGCGTTAGGCGGCGGAGTAGGATTCGGGACAACACTTTGTAGGCGGCATTGAGGACAGTGATCGCTCGGTAGTTCTCACAGTCCAATTTGTCGCCCTTCTTGTAGATGGGGCATATTACCCCCTCCTTCCACTCCTCCGGTAGCTGTTCTATGTCCCAGATCCGGATTATCAACCGATGTAGGCAATCGGCCAACCTGTCCGGGCCCATTTTGATGAGTTCAGCTGCGATGCCATCCTTCCCAGCCGACTTGTTTCTATTCAGCTGGCGAATGGCTTCCTTAACTTCACTCATCGTTGGGAGTGGCTCCTCTTCGTCGTTGGCTACGCCGGCGATGTACCTTCCCCCACCGTCTTGATCTCCTGCATGTGCGCCGTTCAGGTGTTCATGGAAGTGCTGCTTCCACCTTTTGATCACCTCACGATTGTCCGTCAGGATACCCCCGTCCTTATCCCGGCACATTTCGGCTTGCGGCACGAAGCCTTTGCGGGATGCGTTGAGTTTCTGATAGAACTTTCGTGTTTCTTGGGAACGATGCAGCTGCTCCAGCTCCTCGAGCTCCTCCTCCTCCAGGAGGCGCTTTTTCTCCTGGAAAAGTCGGACTCGCTGCCTCTTCCGCTGTCGGTGATTTTCCACATTTCGACGGGTGCCTCTCTGCACTACTGCCGCCCGCGCGGCATTCTCTTCGTCCATCACCCTCCTACACTCCTCGTCGAACCAGTCGTTCCGTCGAGATCGCTCCACATAACCGATGACGTTCTCCGCCGCACTGTTGATGGCTGTTTTGATGGTATCCCAACAGTCCTCGAGAGGGGCTTCGTCAAGCTCGCCCTCTGCCGGCAGCGCTGCTTCGACCGATTGCGCGTAGTCTGCCGCGACCTCAGGTTGCTTCAGTCGCGCGATGTTTAACCGAGGCGGGCGCCGGTTTCGCTTGTTGTTCACTACGGAGAGTTTTGGGCGCATCTTCACCATCACCAGATAATGGTCCGACTCGATGTTGGCGCCCCGACAGGATCTGACGTCGATGATGTCCGAAAAGTGCCGGCTGTCGATCAAAACGTGGTCGATCTGTGATTGTGTTTGGTACGGTGATCTCCAGGTGTACTTGTGTGGGAGGCGGTGCTGAAAAAAGGTACTACGTACGGCCATTCGTTTGGAGGCGGCGAAGTCAATAAGTCTGAGGCCGTTTTCGTTGGTCAGCTGGTGCGCGCTGAACCTTCCAATTGTCGGTTTAAATTCCTCCTCCTGGCCGACCTGAGCATTGAAATCCCCGATGACGATCTTGATATCATGTTTTGGGCAACGGTCGTATTCACGCTCCAGCTGCGCGTAGAATTCGTCTTTGTCGTCACCGGTACTTCCGAGGTGAGGGCTGTGCACGTTGATGATGCTGATGTTGAAGAACCGGCCCTTGATTCTCAACCGGCACATTCGTGAGTTGATCGGCCACCACCCGATCACGCGCTTTTGCATCTTTCCCATCACTATAAAAGCTGTTCCAAGCTCGTGTGTTTTGCCGCAGCTCTGGTAGATGGCACGACCATCTGGATACGTTCGTACCGTGGAGCCCTTCCAGCATACCTCCTGCAGCGCTACGATGTCGAATTTGCGGCTCTTCAATTCGTTGGAGAGCACGTGGGTACTGCCCACAAAATTTAGAGATCGGCAGTTCCATGTTCCAAGTTTCCAATCGCTAGTCCCTTTTCGTCGCGTGGGTCTTTGCCGATTTCCATCCGAAATTTGTTGTTCGTTATTCGTTGCTTATGTTTTTTTTAGTAGTCACAGGCTCGCAAGGCCCGCAGCTAACCCCACTATCTCGCAGGAGGACCGTCGTGATGTTGCTGTTTTGGGTCCCGAACACCACCAGGACGTTGTTGCACTCCGCACGCCGCCCCTAACATGGAGAACAGACGCGTACGAAGCCCCCTAACTCATTCTGCATGCGACCAAAGCATCCACCGGGGTCGGGTACCCGATCTCCGCTAAGGTTGCTCGCACCCCAGCTAGTACCACGGGGAGGTAGAGAATCGGAGTTGCAGACAAGAGGTGATATGACCACTACCCGAGGGTTGGGTGTATGGGGTCTCGAGTTGCACATTGTCTACTTCACTAGCCACATTTTTATATATATTTTTTTTTCATTTTTATATATATTTTTATTTTTATATATTTTTTCATTTTTATATATTTTTTCATTTTTATATATGTTTTCACTTTAAAAATTTTTATTTTTTTGTTTTTGTTAAACTTTTAATTTCTTCTTCCATTCTTTAAAATTTCTTTTTCTTTTTTTTATTTCTTTTTCCTTTTTTTTATTTCTTTTTCAATTTTTTTTAAAATTTCTTTTTCTTTGTTTTGTCATTTTTTATTTTTTTTTCATTTTTTAATTTTCCTGAAATTTTTTCAATTTTTTTAATTCTTTAATTGTTTTTCATTTCTTAATTATTTTTCATTTCTTTATTGCTTTTCATTTATTTGTTGTTTTTATTTGTTTATTTTTTTTACACTTTTTTTCTCCTTATTATTTATTCTCTTGATTCTTTTTTTTCTCTTTTGTTCTCATCATTGTTTTTTTATTTTTTTCTTTTTTTTTCTCTTCATTATTTTTTTTTCTCTTTTTATTTTTTCTATTTTTTTTATATATTTTTTAATTTTTTTAAGTTATTGTTATTATTTTTTGAGTATATAAAAAAAAATTAAATATTTTCTAATTATTTTTTCTATTTTATAATTTTTTAAATAATTTTTAATTTTCTTTCATTTGGTAGGTATCTGTTAGCATGGCCGTAGGAACGGGGGGGGTTTTGGGGGTTAAACCCCCCCCATGAAGGTTCAGAAAAGCAAGCGAGGTATTCTACTCTACACTTAAAATTTTAAATTCTTAATCAAATTTTGATCATTCAGTAAGGTTGTTCATGAGTAACAATCTTAACTCAGAAACAATGCCAAAACCTCTTAAACTAATCCTCGGTTCTGAATTCTGCCTCAATTTTTCAAATTTTGTTTGCTTGTTAATAGCAATTTGTTTCTCTAAACTAAATTTTAAATAAGATTATACTCATTCCAGAGGTTAAAGTTTCATATTGTTAAAATCTTTATTGCACTATTTACATATTTCGGATTATGTATCCAGAATTTTTGATTTTTGGTTCGAATCACCATTGAAAATTGAAATCAAAAGCTGTTTGAAATCGATCAAATTTATGTTATATTTCAATCAAAAGAGGATACGTGATTTTTGAAACTCATATGCGTTTTCAATATTTGAATGATAACTTTCGAAATAAAAAAATCAAAGAAAATTAGAAACCATCTTAGTTTTTTTTTCAATCGAAGTTTATAAACTCAATTCTTCAAAATTCCATTTTAAAAATAATGAAAATAATTTCTTTTGCAAAATCCAAACATTATAAAGCTTCAAATTGGCGAATCAGAATTGAAAACTTGAATCAGATTAATTTTTTTTTTCTTAATTCGCATTTAAATTTAAATTTGCAAGTCAAATGAAGATTATAATAAAAATAATAAATTCTGATTGAAACCCAAAACATCAGAAATAAAATGATAGGTTCATGGTTGAGAGTCCAAAACAAAAACCAACCAATTCTTGGCTTGTAATGGAAATGCTGATTTGGAATCAAAATTCAGGAATAGTTTTTTTTTTAATTTTTATTTCAGAAATCACATAGAAATTCGAAAACAACTCTGAAATTAAAATTCTGAGTTCAGGTATAAATTTCTAGAAAGAGATTTTGATTGTTAGTTTAATTTAAAAATATCAAATTCTTCATCAAGTCATTTTGAATACATATTTCAGCTAAAAACTACAAATTTAATTTAAAATTTGAGTAAGTTTTGTCATTTGTTAAGAAAAATGCGATTTTGCTGTTTCTTAAAACCATCCACAGAGTTATTATTGTGGAATTGATTTTTGATGAAAAAATTTGTCTGTTATCTTTCTACAAACAAATAGCAGGGACATATTTTTGGGTATTGTTCAACATTGCAGTTGCAGTTTTTTTCAAAATCCAAATTTCAAACTCAAATCTAAAACTTGGAATGACTTAACAAGAAACAGATAAGAACCACCAAATTTTAATCTTTTACTTTTGAAAATTTAATTTATTTTGCAAGGTTTCTTAAAAAAAACTTTCTCTTTGCTAAAATCAAATGAAAAGCTAGGTCCACGAGTGTTTTTGTGCCAATTCAAAGTTTTTTTTTAAAATAAAAGGTTCCTTAAATGAATACCTTACCTTACCATTTCAAACATTTAAGAATGTATTTTCAAAAGTTTCTACTTTAAACGATAATCGGTATATGTAAAGAACTTGAATTAAATAATCAAATAGTATAGGAAATTCTATTTTATTTTTATTATCCGTGCATTCATTAAGCAAAAATATCGTAGTAAAAAATTGGTCATGAAAACCCCCCCCATGAGTCGGTTCTTCCTACGGCCCTGTCTGTTAGGTTATTTTTTACACATATTCATATTATTTTTTCGGAGATATTAGGACTTTGATGGTTGGCTCGTTAGTATCCAGCACCAGTGGACATTTTTCAGCCAACTTTTTGTTTGTTTGTTGTTATAATAAAAGCGATTGTGGCAACAGAAAATCCAAAACTGGAATTATAATTATGCAGAGACCATACTTAAAGGATTATTTATGAACCAAAATTCGCGTCTGGACTTTCGGCATTGAAAAATGTCAGATGTCATCGGTAAAGCTTGTTTAAACTTTATATTTCACATCACAATAATACACAGTGCGTCACAAAAAAGAAGAAAAGGATGTATGGTATTCAAATCGATAAAAAATATGCTTAAAATCTGTAATTTCTTCTGTTTCTGAAGTAATCCCATTGCTGAGTTTTTCTGAACCAAACAATTTCGACAAGACAAACTACAAAACCAGCAAAATTTCCGTACAACAGCAGCAACCAAATGGAAATGAGCTCCCTAAATTTGAGCGTAATTTTGGCCCTGGTTTGTACCACAGGGAAGAACCCACCATCCCCAATCCATTCGATCCACCGGGTCCAAATGCCAGCTTCAAACATCTGATCGAAGGTTCTCTTGAAGATCCCGGCCAGCGGGTTTTGTTTGGCGACCGTCACAAATCCCAGATCAATTCCGAGAGGTTCCTCCAGTCCATACACAAACCGATCGCCCGATTCAGATAATAGGTTTGACGCGGTTTTTTCCACGTGCTTCATCGCCATACACTCGACTGATAGGGCACACGTATCACAGAGCTTTGGGGACTGAAGCTTTACCAGACGATCGGCCCACTCGGGGAATGTTGCTCTTAAACGATCATCGGTATACTGATCCTGATAGAATATTTGAAATTTGGACCGATTAAAATCGTCAATGGTCTTCAGATGTGGCTGGTATTCGGTAGCAAACATTAAGGCGACTAGTTTAACTAGATAAGATTCCGTTAGAAGAAACACGACTAGAACAAGGATAGCTATAATGGGGCGTTCCGTTCGGGAAAAATGGTGCTCATTAACAGATCCACCAAAAAATACGCTCCACAAAATGTCATGTTGCCATTTTTCTCTGAATCTATGATTAAGAATGATTATTAAAGTAAACACGATCACCAGCATTACCCACAATGATGTCGAGAAAGGATCCAATAAATATTTGAAGTATCCTCCTATACGACGCTCCGGTAAAACAAGACAGTAGGATGGGTACGTATGAAGTGCCAACGATGAGAAATGATCGCCTTCAAGTTTTGCGTACGCAATCATCGTTGCTGCCCTCTCCTTCAAATCATCACCATCCGATGAGCCGTCACTCAGAAATTCTTTCCACAAAACACTAATATTCATTCTTACACAAAATACCTCAGACAGATTTCAAAATGCCCCGATACATTTGTGATACGGAAAGAGCAGCGGAAACAATATGTGAGGTTGAATCGAAAACGTGGATCCTTCCAATATTTGTATTCGATCTTCCTTCAAGTGTGTCTCCAATTCTTCAAAAGACACCTGCTTCAAAGTAACGTTCGTTGAAGCATCAATCGAAACCGTAGTAGCGATTGTAATGCTCTGGAAAACAAAAAGGGCTGATCGATATAGTTGAAAACGATCAACGATTTTAGCATAGCGTTCCACATCAGCTGTCGTCAAGCCGAAAAACAGAAATTTCGCCTCCGTATTCCAGCAGCATCCTTCTAACAACAGCTGATTCAAATTTGTTTCGGTACTTGAATCCATCAAGATTACGTGGATGTTACAGCTCCGTTTAAGAAAATCGGTAACTTTATAGTTGACGATAGAATGAGTGAATGAAGAAATGTGTGCCCAATTATCGATTTCCAGCTCTGAAGAATTAGACGAAAGGATGCAAATTTCATCAGACAGAATTGAGTCAAACAGTTGGTGCATCGAAAATGACGTCGTTGGAGAAACAACCAAGAACGAAAAAACGAGAATTATTAATACCATGCCGAAAATACAACGATTCAGATTTTCTAATTAACTAGTAAGTTACTTCTCAATAGAAGAGCGGAGAGTTCAAAATTTCACTAAAGGTAATCAAGCTTTGATGCAGTGGTCGGAAAATCGCTCAAGAAAAGCAACCAAGAATGGTTTCTAGCTAGAATGATGCTACCTCCGAGTGCTGTGATACGCACGTGGTAAAAGTACCCATTGAATATATGTCGAAAATCAACACTAACTTGATACAAGAAGATATACCATGCCCCACCGGAGGCTACCGTTGCTATTCGTCACGTGGCTAATCGACGGTGATCGACATACTTGGTGATACATTTTGAACGTCGCTCCCTCAATCATTCCCGAACGTCTATCCTCGCATCATTGTTGATAATGCTCGTTATTGATAGACGATCATTAATGTTTCAAAAGGAAAAATCTGAATAAATACCAGGACCACATGTTCAAAAAAGCTGTAGCACATGCTGGACAGTTCATTGCGGTTACCTAGTCATGATTTTGTCCTTCTAGGCAAAACGAAAAATTAAAAATCATCTGATAGCCTACATAGACCGCTCAGAACTGATACATATCAGTTATGATCCTAAAGGTTGAAAGTCGTTAGGGGAAGGAAATCAGCATCGAGACGCTCGTTGCTGATAGTCTGCGTCCTTTTTTACCTCATCATGTATCGCAAAAGTGTTTCAAATACAGAAGCCTCGTTGTCATGCATGATTGTTTGTATGATTTGGTTGAAGAAGGAAGATTTGACTGCTTTGATTTTTTGGTTCTGAATGTAGTCAAGCATGGCTCAGCGAAAATGATTGATTTTCGGAAGCATGCTTTGATGTTTAAGTTTTATAACGGAAGAATGCATTAAAACGCATTAGCCCATTAGCAGGGAAATGTATCATTACTACGTATCGGAATGAGCAATCAGCAGTGTCTTTCTATGATGGAAGCTTCCAATAAATCAAGGTTTGTGCTTCATAATTAAAAAAAAATACTGATGTCAAAGTTTTTTTCTAAATATCTTGTGATACTGATATTTTCTTAATTTGGTATAAATTTATTCGACATCGATTGAAACTTCCTCTTCATACCTCAAAATAGCTAACGTTTGAAGACATTCTGGAAAATGGAAAACTTGGGTCCTTCAGTTTTCTTTTCAACTTAATATCTGTTACATACAAAGCAGGATTAAGCCATCATCGGGGGGCCAGAGGCAATTTTTCTCGGAGCCCCTACGAATCTTTTCTTCAATACGCTAACTGATCAAAAATAAAAATTGTTAGAAGAGCTGTTAATTTTAAAAATCGGTTCGTAAATTATTTAATAACTTCTTCAGCAACTAAAATTTTGAAGTTTATAAAAAATCAAAGATAGGAAGTCGGGTTTGACGGACACTTTCAATATTTCGAAAATTACTATGTTTGGCGCAAAACTTATGATGAGAATATGTTCGCCTTAGAACATCAACACTTTCGAGACTCTTTGTTTATTTACATCAAGCAAGTTCTCATAATAGTAAACAAAACAAACAAAAACTTTGGAAATTCATTATTTGATGTAATTATCTCTCCTAAGGAAATAGTTCATATCTCGCCTCATTTTCGAAAATGTCTACCGTTTTCAAAGTTGGAGAGTTTATAAGGCTTCTCCTTAACCGTCTGGAGAAAAATCAGTGCATTTCGTTTGAAGGGCTTAAGCAACAAACGGTTTGAACAAAAAGTTGCTATGGCGGGTAAGACACCTTAAAGTCGGATTAAACGGACACAAACGTTTCTCCAGGTATTTCAAAATTTTCATCGGTTCGATCCTTCATATATCGTCAAAAGATCTAGGTAAGAGCAATAGTCAGTCGAAAAGCACTCGGCATCTAAAAAAAAGCCAGAAAAACGGTAAAAACTGGATCCCTGGTAAAGACAACGCCTATAAAATACGGAATTCCGAAAACCTTACTGTTTCGCTCCTGGACATGAACCAATTGGTTCAATTTTGGTTTAAAAACGTTCTCTTAAACTTAACTCACAAAAGTATGTACTTTTACAGCAATTTTTCAGGCATAATGTACCTTTTCTACACAGTGTCCGTTTTACCCCACCAATTTAGAAAAGTGTAATTTGCAAGCATGTTTTAGATTGATAGAAAAACAGTATTGATAAAAGGATTTTACTAATTCCAATGGTTGATGCTATAGTAAAGAACCTAAACTGCCCATCTGTACGAAAACTTCGATGAAAAAAGCAATATCTGATTTTCTATTGCGATTCTACCTTAGGGTGTCCGTCGGAAGTCGGAAATTTCCCCTACTTAGATATTAAAATATTCTCATTTCATCTTTGATAGCTTGGTATACGCTTTATCGAAAGCAGGATCAATATTTCCATCATAACAATTGGGAAGTAACATAAGGATTTCAGATTTAGAATCCAAATTTTGAAGAAAAAAAAACAAAATAAGTAAATTAAAATTCTATGCAAATACGGATACAAGAGTTCAAGAGTAAAATTCGAACCCTGAAATCAGATTTTATTCAGAACCCCAACCTAGTGTCTCAAATTAAAAAAATATCTTCAAATCAATATTTGAGAAACAAATTATAAATGCTTTTCGTATTCAAGCTTAAAAAAACAAAGTTACAATCAGAACCAAAGAAGGAATTACAAAATTATTTATAAACACAAAAAATCGCACTGCGCGGAAATGCGGATTACAATTTGAAGTTTTACGTCAAATATTGGAAACAGAAAAATGTGTCGAATAGTTATTACAAATTTGACAAAAAATAAATATGAAAACAAAAAAACAGAATGTAGTTTAGATATTCAAAACACATAACCAGTTATCATTGAACTTGAAAATGTCAATAAATTTGATCTCTTTTCGAATTGAAAACAATTTGAGAATTATCAATTGGAAATTGGTATGCTGAATTCAGGAAATTTACTTCAGTAAGAAAAATTTTAGAATAAAAGTGTATCAGCATGAATAGTAGAAAACTCCAGTTGGAGAATTTTCAATTATAATTTCTTATCTTAGATATATATTAAAATGAAAATTCAATGAAGAATCTCAGTATGGCCGAATGGACCAATTTAAGCAACTAAAGAATATGGTTTTACTCATACTCATACTTACTGAATTTTACTCTAATTACATTTCAACAACACTTCGTCTTTATTCGTTCACAAAATTCAATCGATTTTAGGTCAGAATCTTCAAAATTAATCATTCATTCTGTTCATTTCCTCTTGTTTCGATTCAGCATAACGTGTTTTTCCTGATAAAAAATGAGCATCTGAAGAACTTTTGAACACATTTAATTCTTGGCCAGTGAATAATAATTCCCGTTTAAGAAAGATGTTAAGCTTAGTTTTCGAGATTTGATTTCAAAATTCACTGATTTCCGTGTATGAATTCACATCACATCTTGAAAGGCAACATTTTATCAAGAAATCCATTATTTACACTCATTTCTTAATCTTGATTTTTAGGGGTTAATAAAATTAGTAGGATTCGTAGATTTGAGGTTCACACAAAATATTAAATTCTTACATTAATCAACGCAATTAAAGTTTATTTATGCAATGCCTGCACCGAGCTCATGAATTTCGATTTAAAAAAACATTCAACTTCAAAAAGTGATATAAGCCTTCCTCTTTTGTAGATTGTAAGCTTATATTCAAAGTAAATCTGCTTTTGTCTAAAACATGAAATAGATAAGAAGAAATAAATATTTATAAAGAATGACGACTTCCTGCTTAACTTTCATGAGATTTCTAATAATATCACCTATCTGGAATCTCACCGATCGAGAAAGTGAAGCCAGAAGTCTCATTTCGGCTTATTAATCTCTAACAAGAAAAGGTCACCTCAAAAGCAGCAGAATAAATAATAATATGTTTAACATTTTTTCAACTGTTTTGCCTGATCGCCTGATTGCTGTTGGTGAAGTGAAGTGATTTGCAATTGCTTTTTTTTTCTTTCATCATTTGAACTGTAAAATTTTCAGAATAACAAGTTAAATTTTCAAAATGAATTGAAACAACGAACTTTTTTAATTTTTTTTTCATTTTTAGTTTTATGTTTTTTTTTAATTTTTTTAATTTTTTTTTATTTTTTTCGTATTTTATTTAATTTTTCTTTAAATTTTTTTAATTTTTTTTTTATTTTTTTTTATTTTTTTTTTAGTTTTTTTTATTTTTTTTTATTTTTTTTTATTTTTTTTATTTTTTTTTTATTTTTTATTTCTTTTTTTAATTAATTTTTTATTTCTTTTTTTAATTCATTTTTTATTTCTTTTTTTAATTAATTTTTTATTTCTTTTTTTAATTAATTTTTTATATTTTTTTAAAATTTTTATATTTTTTTTAATTTTTTTTATTTTTTTTTAAATAAAATTTTATTTTACTTTTTTTATAAATAAAATTTAATTGTAACTTTTTTTTTATTTCATTTTATTGTTTTTTTTAATTTTATTTTTTCTATTTTTTTTTGTATTTTTTTATCTTTTATTTTATTTATTTTATTTTTATTTTTATTTTTTTTTTTATTAACATTTTCAACATCTTTGTTAAACTTTTTGGAAGATTAAGTAAGTTTCTTTTCGTAATACATTGTAGCGAATTGATACTACGGTAACTTGGGTCATTTTGCTACAATGTTATTTATTGAGACTTCTCTCGTTAGAAACCAATAAAATAAAATTTTACTATTCTGAATTTAAATTGAATTTCAGATTTTGGAAAATCATGAAGATATAGAGTTTTTTCAGGGAAAATTTTTTTTAGGGGAATTTTTAGGGAAGAGACACTTGCTGGAAGCAAGTAAAACATTGGATTTATTTTTTCCTGTTAATTGAAAATATCATGGTGGATATCCAATGGGATATCAGTAAGCTAATGATTTTTTGTGATTAGAACATCCGTTTAGAATTCTGTAAAAATGCACATTCTTTAACTGCGCTGAATTAAGCTTAAATACAGTTATGTCAAGCTTGCTAGATTGCCTGGTTTTATAGGAAATTGCCCGAATATTTGGAATAAAACTTGGGAAAGTTTCGGCCCAGCCTGGTCGCACAGATTTTATCTAAAAACCCAGAATTTTCTCGGATATATTCACTTTATGTATTTGCAAAAACCAACAAAAAACTAAAACTCAGCGACTCAAATTTTTAATTTTTGTGTCCTGAAACTGAATTTTTAAACAAGTTTTATTATATTTATTTTTAACGGTATTTTGGGAGCCTGAAATACGTTTCAAAATCTGCTAAAGTGTTTCGATAAAAAAAATGTTCAAGGTATTTTTCTATATGATTTTTATTGAACAATTCTTGGATTGTGCCCAAATATGCTTGGATATTGCCCAGGTTTTAGGTTAAAATTTTTGAAATCAAATGCCCGAATTTTGCCAGGTTTTAAGATAAAATCGCCCGAAAATTTGGCGAAACATTCTGGCAAGCTTTTTGTATTTAAGAAGTTGGAGCGTCCTGCTGGTTGACTCAAAGTTTGACAGAAAGATAAACATTCACCTTTTACTTTTATGGCAAAATTTTATTGAAAATGTTTGGATGAGTTAAAGCAGATTATAGCTTCTTAAAAAAATCTAAACAAAAAAGTAGGTGGACTTATGCAGAAAAAAATGCAGAAAAATGAGATTTTATACATGAACATGTTATTTTGTAAACTGATTCTTTTTCTTAGAAAAATTCCACAGATTGAGAATTCTGCTGCCAGAAATTGGTGTAGCAAACCGATGTTTCTGCCCTCAGAAAAGGTACTTTGAAACATTTGTTACAAGAACTTTATGCAACAAAATAAGCTGCTAAACGTCCAGAAATGATAAAAAACGGCTAAGATTGATACTTCTGCAATCGAAAACAAAAATTAAGAGATGATAAAAAACAAATAAGATTGATACTTCTGCTATCGAAAACAAAAATGAAGAATCAAACTCTTTTCAACTCTCATCAATTCGAGATTATCCATTTCCTAGCCAAGGGTTGAATAAAAATTTAAAAAAAATTACGCTCGTTGCATCTCTCAACAACTTTTCCATTCCAATTTATTTTTAAAAGGAATCTTCTATTCAAATTCGATTGAAGAAGCAACTCTTATAGGACAACCTAAGCTCTCTGAATATCAAGGTTCTGTGTATGATTTTCGTTCAATTCCTACTACATTATTGAACAATTTTGCAATTCATTTTATTTATTTTTTGTTTTAATGTTGCTTATTTTTGTTTCATTTTGGTATCTCCTTTCCGTTCATTTTTTGTCTCATTTTGTCTCTTCATGCTTGTTTTGACTCTATTTTGTTTTATTTTAAAAAAAAGTTTCATTTGTGTTAGTTTTTTTCTATTCTCTCTCTATTTTGGATAATACTTCCAAATGTTTTCCGTATAATTTTATACTTTTTTTTAGATAATGTCCGCATCATTAATGTCTCATTTTCTGTATAATTTTTGTCCCTTTTTTGTTTTTTTTTAATATTTTCATTTTTGTTTTCCTTTTTAAACCATTTTTTTACTTCTACAACTCTTCTCGCCTTTGCAGAAAAACATTATTTTAAAGATCTTTCAAAAGAAAACGTAGAGACTTCCCGGTGATAAAAATTGTTTCATAATTTCCATGAAGTATTTATAACAAACAGATAATAGTTGAAATTTAAAAAGTTGCATTTAACGATTATAAATATGTATTTCTTAAACAAGCACTTTCTTATCATTAAATTGACCCTTAAAACTTTTGTAGCATCGTTTTACTTACTCTACCGGATAGTAGATACCTCTTTGAGAAACAAACAACCGAACCAGTACCTGGAATGAGAAAAACGTAGAAATCATTAGCTGTGCAGTTCGTTAAAGGTTCAAAATAACAATTAATTAGTAAGAGAAAATGGTTAACAGACAAATGTAAGCACAAGGGATGTTACAAGAGTCATTTTCTTTGTTGCTTTTTCGTTGTTTCCAGCAAGAGATGCAACAACATTTATGCAACTTTTCGGATCAGCAGCACTACCTAACCTAACCAAATCGCTGTTGCCACTACTGGAACAAAAACATATTTCCCCGAACATCAATCAGAATTGCACACTACCAGTTAGTTATTAGGTTTGCAGCATTTGTAGTTTTGTTGTTAGTTTTTCGGTATCGGAACATCAACGAGGTGGAAAAAAACAAAAAAAAAACAACAACCACACCACAGCACCTTTCGCATAGATTAAGGTTGAATTCTTCGCTTCGCGCGAAGCGAAGATTTATGGGCCATCTAATACACATCGAAAATAATATATTTAACCGTTCGTGAATGGAAGAAAGAAAAAAAATGCGCCCCATCCATTGAGAAGACGCAATCAACCGTAAAAACATCGTGAGGCAGTCATGGTGTGTAAACTGGAATGGGTCTCCCACATCCACATTGAGTGAATAGATTGTTTTTTTTAATTTTCTTTTTCACCCACTATGGTTCGGGAAAAAAATAGGAGCTTTAGTAATGTTTTTCAATAACATTTCAACATTATATTGCTTGTGACAATTTTTAATTTTTATCTCATTGATATCGGATTTTGTATTCCTTTTCATCTCATTGTTTCGTTTAACGACTTCTTTTGGTTTTATTTTGGTTCATTTTTAACCTTTTATTTTTATTTTATTTTTGTCTTACATTTTTGCCTAACTTTGATTTAATTTTTACCTTACTTTTTCTTATATTTTTGGGCTTGTGATATAGCTCAGTTGGCAAGTCAGTTGCTTCCTGACAATGTCCGTGAGTTCGAGCCCAAGATAAACATCGATCACTGTTGTTTCGGATAAGTTTTTCAATGACTGTCCGCCTACTGCATCGTTGATATAAATCGCAAATGACATAAAGATGGTAAAACGACTATAATCGAGACAAAAACAATTCTCTTATTTTCTTCATATATTTGTTGCTTTATAGTCTGATTTTTATGTAATTAAAGTCTTATTTGTATATATATTTTTCATATTTTTTACTCTTTTTAAGCCTAATTGACTCAATGTCTTATTTAATCTTATTCTTATTTTCATATTATTTTTGCATCATATTTATCGAGTTGTTTTCCTCGTTTAGGTCAAATTTAACTATATTTATGTGGATTTTTTTTCTCACTTTTGTTTCAATTTTAGCTTACTTCTTTTCAGTCTCTTTTCAGTCTTAATTCAATACCTTTCATGTCTTCTTTGTATAATTTTTGTTTAATTTTCGATGAATTTCAGTATCTCTATCATATCTTTTTAAACTAATTTTATGTCTCATTTTGTCTCACTTTTTTCTATTTTTTGACAGATTTTTATATAATATTGTTTAATTTTCGTCTTATTGTCCATTGTCATCGTTAAAACTTATTTATTTTTTCATCTTATTTGTATTGAATCATTTTTTCATAAACGATCCATTTCAACTAAATTTTTGTCGTTTTTATGTTCCATTTAGTTTCACTTTCGTTTATATTTACTTTTTGTTTCTTTTGATTTTCGTCTGATAAAATTTTGATTTCTTTTCATTAGTCTTATATTTTTCCTGTATTTTTTTATTTGCTCAATTTTAGACTCATGAAGGTTTATTTTATTTCAAAATCTTTTTGCAACTTTTACGGATTTCATTTTTTATGAATTGTGAATTTATTTCTGTTTTTTCTCGAATGCTGCTACTTTTTTTTTGCATTTTAAACTCATTAAAGTCGTCTATTAATTCTCATTTTGGTTACCATTCTATCTATTTATGGTTCTATTTTTCCCTCCTATCAATTAAATTTTTCTTGTTATTGATCAAATTTCTCACTCTTTCCCTTAAATTCTTTGTCTAAGTTTGTAATCATTTTCATCTCCTATGTCTCATCTAAGATACTTCTTTATTCTAATTTTTGTCTCATAATAATTACATTTTTGTTCCATTTTTTTCTCAGTTTTGTTATTCTCTGGTCCAAATTACAATCTGTTAAGTTTGGCTCATTTTTGTACTATTCTCGATTCATATAACTATATTTTATGTTCTTCGGTAGTTGTCAGTTTATTGCTTCCTTTTGGAAATTCTTCCAATATGTCATACTTATCATTTATGTCATTTTTGAATTTTTGGTAATATTTGTCATTTTAGTCATTTAGGTCTAATATGACAAAAATGACATAAATGACAAAAATGACAAAAATGACAAAAATGACAAAAATGACAAAAATGAAAAAAATGACAAAAATGACAAAAATGACAAAAATGAAAAAAATGACAAAAATGACAAAAATGACAAAAATGACAAAAATGACAAAAATGACAAAAATGACAAAAATGACAAAAATGACAAAAATGAAAAAAATGAAAAAAATGACAAAAATGACAAAAATGACAAAAATGACAAAAATGACAAAAATGACAAAAATGACAAAAATGACAAAAATGACAAAAATGACAAAAATGACAAAAATGACAAAAATGACAAAAATGACAAAAATGACAAAAATGACAAAAATGACAAAAATGACAAAAATGACAAAAATGACAAAAATGACAAAAATGAAAAAAATGAAAAAAATGACAAAAATGACAAAAATGACAAAAATGACAAAAATGACAAAAATGACAAAAATGACAAAAATGACAAAAATGACAAAAATGACAAAAATGACAAAAATGACAAAAATGACAAAAATGACAAAAATGACAAAAATGACAAAAATGACAAAAATGACAAAAATGACAAAAATGACAAAAATGACAAAAATGACAAAAATGACAAAAATGACAAAAATGACAAAAATGACAAAAATGACAAAAATGACAAAAATGACAAAAATGACAAAAATGACAAAAATGACAAAAATGACAAAAATGACAAAAATGACAAAAATGACAAAAATGACAAAAATGACAAAAATGACAAAAATGACAAAAATGACAAAAATGACAAAAATGACAAAAATGACAAAAATGACAAAAATGACAAAAATGACAAAAATGACAAAAATGACAAAAATGACAAAAATGACAAAAATGACAAAAATGACAAAAATGACAAAAATGACAAAAATGACAAAAATGACAAAAATGACAAAAATGACAAAAATGACAAAAATGACAAAAATATCAAAAATGACAAAAATGACAAAAATGACAAAAATGACAAAAATGACAAAAATGACAAAAATGACAAAAATGACAAAAATGACAAAAATGACAAAAATGACAAAAATGAAAAAAATGACAAAAAATGACAAAAATGACAAAAATGACAAAAATGACAAAAATGACAAAAATGACAAAAATGACAAAAATGACAAAAATGACAAAAATGACAAAAATGACAAAAATGACAAAAATGACAAAAATGACAAAAATGACAAAAATGACAAAAATGACAAAAATGACAAAAATGACAAAAATGACAAAAATGATAAAAATGACAAAAATGACAAAAATGACAAAAATGACAAAAATGACAAAAATGACAAAAATGACAAAAATGACAAAAATGACAAAAATGACAAAAATGACAAAAATGACAAAAATGACAAAAATGACAAAAATGACAAAAATATCAAAAATGACAAAAATGACAAAAATGACAAAAATGACAAAAATGACAAAAATGACAAAAATGACAAAAATGACAAAAATGATAAAAATGACAAAAATGACAAAAATGACAAAAATGACAAAAATGACAAAAATGAAAAAAATGAAAAAAATGACAAAAATAACAAAAATGACAAAAATGACAAAAATGACAAAAATGACAAAAATGACAAAAATGACAAAAATGACAAAAATGACAAAAATGACAAAAATGACAAAAATGACAAAAATGACAAAAATGACAAAAATGACAAAAATGACAAAAATGACAAAAATGACAAAAATGACAAAAATGACAAAAATGACAAAAATGACAAAAATGACAAAAATGACAAAAATGACAAAAATGACAAAAATGACAAAAATGACAAAAATGACAAAAATGACAAAAATGACAAAAATGACAAAAATGACAAAAATGACAAAAATGACAAAAATGACAAAAATGACAAAAATGACAAAAATGACAAAAATGACAAAAATGACAAAAATGACAAAAATGACAAAAATGACAACAATGACAAAAATGACATAATTTTTGTCACTTTTGTAATTTTTGTCATTTTTGTCATATTTATTATTTTTCATTATTTTTATCATTTTAATCATTTTTGTCATTTTCGCAATTTTCGCAATATTTGTCATTTTTGTCATTTTAGTCATTTTTGTCATTTTTGTCATTTTTGTTATTTTTGTAATTTTTGTCATTTTGGACATTTTGATAATTTTTGTCATTTTCGTCATTTTTGTAATTTTTGTAATTTTTGTCATTTTGATCATTTTTCTCATTTTTGTCATTTTTGTCATTTTTATCATTTTTATCATTTTTGCGATTTTTGTCATTTTCTTCATGTATGTTTAAATGAAAAAAATGTCATGTTTGTCAATTTTGTCATTTTAATCATTTTTGTCATTTTTGTTATTTTTGTCATTTTTGTCATTTTTGTCATTTTTGTCATTTTTGTCATTTTTGTCATTTTTGTCATTTTTTTCATTTTTTTCATTTTTGTCATTTTTGTCATTTTTGTCATTTTTACTGTCATTGTACCCATTTTTGTCATTCTCGCCATTTTTGTCATTTTGGTCATTTTTGTCATTTTTTTCATTTTTGTCATTTTTGTCATTTTTGTCATTTTTGTCATTATTGTCATTTTTGTCATTTTTGTCATTATTGTCATTTTTGTCATTTTTGTCATTTTTGTCATTTTTGTCATTTTTGTCATTTTTGTCATTTTTGTCATTTTTGTCATTTTTGTCATTTTTGTCATTTTTGTCATTTTTGTCATTTTTGTCATTTTTGTCATTTTTGTCATTTTTGTCATTTTTGTCCATTTTTGTCCATTTTTATCATTTTTGTCATTTTTGTCATTTTTGTCATTTTTGTCATTTTTACTGTCATTGTACCCATTTTTGTCATTCTCGCCATTTTTGTCATTTTGGTCATTTTTGTCATTTTTGTCATTTTTGTCATTTTTGTCATTTTTGTCATTATTGTCATTTTTGTCATTTTTGTCATTTTTGTCATTTTTGTCATTTTTGTCATTTTTGTCATTTTTGTCATTTTTGTCATTTTTGTCATTTTTGTCATTTTTGTCATTTTTGTCATTTTTGTCATTTTTGTCATTTTTGTCATTTTTGTCATTTTTGTTATTTTGGTCATTTATGTCACTTTTGTCATTTTTGTCATTTTTGCCATTTTTGTAATTTTTGTCATTTCTGTAACTTTTGTCATTTTTGCCATTTCTGTCAATTTTCTCATTTTTATCATTTTTGTCATTTTTTGTCAATTTTGTAATTGATGTAATTTTTGTCATTTTTGTCATTTTTATCATTTTTGTCATTTTTTGTCATCTTTATCATTTTTGTCATTTTTGTCATTTTTGTCATTTTTGTCATTTTTGTCATTTTTGTCATTTTTGTCATTTTTGTCATTTTTGTCATTGTTGTCATTTCTGTCATTTTTTTTCATTTTTGTCATTTTTGTCATTTTTGTCATTTTTGTCATGTTTGTCATTTTTTTCATTTTTGTCATTTTTGTCATTTTTGTCATTTTTGTCATTTTTGTCTTTGTTATCATTTTTGTCATTTTTGTTTTTTGTCATTTTTGTCATTTCTGTCATTTCTGTCATTTTTGTCATTTTTGTCATTTTTGTCGTTTTGTCATTTCTGTCTCTTTTTTTTTTCATTTTTGTCAATTTTGCCATTTTTGTTATTTTTGCCATTTAGTATTTTTTGTAAGTCTTGTCATGCTTGTCATTTTGTATTTTTTTTTCATCATTATCATTTTTGTCATAGTTTTAATTTTCGTCATTTTTGTCATTTTTTTCTTTTTATTTTCGAAATAGATGTAAGACTTTCTTTTGTTTGATAAACACTTTTTATATTTAGGTTCAGTGAATTAAAAAAATCACAAATTACATCACACAATTTTATTGAACAGTTTCTGCTGAGAGAGATGAAATTAATAGGATACGAACAATTTTTTCAAACGTAGGCGGCTTATTCTAAACCAAAAGTATTCAACCAGAAAAACGAGAAAACTAGCTAAGCTCCCATACATCAGCACCAGCCAAATAGAAATAAGCTCCCTGAATTTAAGCACAATAACGTGGCTGGTGCGAACCGGTGGCAAAATTCCTACATCGCCAATCCATTCGATCCATCGGTTCCAGATTCCTGCCTCAAACAGTCGATCGAAGGTCCTCTTGAAGACCCCAGCCAGAGGGTTCGTCTTGGCAAACATGACAAATCCTATGTTCATTCCCAATGGTTCCTCCAGCAAATACATGAACAGATCCCCAGTTTCAACCCAAAAATTTCTCTCGGTCTTCAGCATGATTTTCATCGTCATGTACTCGCCCGATAGGGCACAGTTAAGGCCGAAGTCATCTTTCTGTGCCGGTACCATACGATCAACCCAATTTGGGAAAGTTTTTTCCAATCGATCTTTGGTTTCCTGATTATGATAGCACAGAAGAATATTTGAACGATCATATTCATTGATGGTTTTCAGGTGTGGTTCATATTCCGTGGCAAGCATCAGGGCTAAAAGTTTAGCTAAGTATGATTCCGATAGGAGAAACACAACTAGAACCAAAATTGCTACAATGGATCGTTCCATTTTCGACAAGAGATAATCGCTGACTGATCCTCCAAAAAACACAATCCACAATATGTCGTGCTGCCAGTTTTCCCGAAAGCGATAATTTACTATAACGATGATTGTGAAAGCAGTCATCAAAAATATCCACAATGGTATCGAGAAAGGATCCAGAAGATAGTTGAAATATCCCCTGACACGATGTTCTGGTAAAACAAGACAGTAAGATGGGTACGTATGAAGTGCCACTGCTGTAAAGTCTTTACTCTCAAGGTTCGCGTAAGCCACCATTAAAACGATTCTTTCCTTCAGAAAAGTTTCAACAGCTCGGACATCTTTTTGATATTCAAGCCAAGTAACGTTGACTTCCGTTCGTTTAGCAAACTCTTCGACCAGATTACAAAATGCTCCGATGCATTCGTGGAAAGGAAACAGCAAAGGGTACAATGTATAAGGTTGAATCGAAAACGTGGATCCTTTCGATAGTTTTACCCGATATTCCTTGAAATGTGCCTCCAACTCTTCGAAAGACACCTGCTTTAAAGTTACATTCACCGAAAGATCAATCGAAACCGTCGTAGCAATTGTTATGTTTAGTGAAACGATTAAGGCAGACCACGAAATTTGAAATTGTTGGACAATTCTGCGATAGCGTTCCACATCAAGTTCCATCGTTCCGAGGAATAGAAAACGCGCTCCCGGATTCCAGCAAGATTCTTGAAGCAATTGCCGCTTCAAAAGGGTTTCGGTATTCGAAGCCATCACGATCAAGTTGGTGTTGCAGCTTCGTTTTTGAAAGGTAGCTTCTTCGGAATTAACTATGGAGTGGACAAACGAAGAAATTTGAGCCCATCTGTCGGGTTCAAGTTTTGAGCCATTCGACGATAGGATACAAGTTTCATCGTGCAGCACCAAGTCAAACAGTTGGTTCATCGAGAATGAGCTAACCGGAATGATAACTAAGCAGAGTAGTGTAAGAACTTTAAAACCCATGTCAACTTGTTCGATAGTAAAAATACTTCTATCCAACTGTATTCCGAAAAATTCTTGAACCTAATAAAGGTTACCTTCCATAAACGTTTCTGTTTTATGGAAGCTGAATCTTATCATGTAAAAGCGTTAATGGATCAGTAATGAACTTTGTGATTATACCACATCTGAAAGAACAATTAACATCAGATTAATATAAATGAATGGTTTAAAACACTGTACCTGAGCTTAGCATTTTCTTTTCACTTATAGACAATTTAGAACTAAGAATCAGTGACTGTGTTGAAAGCGGATGATCCATTCAAGGCTGAAAAGTTATTCAGTAATCGACCACGAATATGAGGGTTAGGCAATTTGTTTCACCTGTTAGTTATTCTCCCAACTTTAGCAATTCTTTCGGTAAAAATTACCGATGGTTTGTAATTTTTTCCATAAACAAAATAAAAAAATATATATAAATGTGATGGCCCAATATTCTCCACATTTTTTAAAATATCAAATTTTTAGAACAGCCAGAACTCGTGGAAATAAATTCATTCTAAAATAAGAACGTATAACATACAACAATTTTCCATGGCCGCTGGAACCCCCCCGTCCCAGCATACATGAAATCGAATCAGAAGTGATAGCTTAAGTCGTTTACAATGGTGTTGCGAATCGCAATTCAAACTGCATAATGAAAACATCGTATAAAATGTCGTCTGAAGTCAGTTTAAATCGGATATGATAGAAAGTCCCTACGCATCATCTATTCATCGACTTCAAAGCCGCATACGACACGATCGACCGTAACGAGCTATGGAAAATCATGGACGAGAACGGCTTTTCCGGGAAGCTAATCAGACTGATCAAGGCGACGATGGATGGAACGCAGTGCTGTGTGCGGATTTCGGGTGAATTGTCGAGTTCATTCGAATCGCGCAGGGGGCTTCGACAAGGTGATGGTCTATCCTGCATGATGTTCAACGTGGCGCTAGAAGGTGTTATTCGACGAGCGGTGGGCGAAATGCGGGGCACGATTTTCAACAGATCCAGTCAACTTATCTGCTTTGCCGATGACATTGATATAGTCGGCAGATCATCTGCGGCGGTGGAGGAGATCTACCGCAAACTGAAACGCGAAGCAGGAAGGATTGGGTTGATGATTAATACGTCCAAGACGAAGTACATGCTGGCCTGCGGATCCGAGACCGACCGAACCCGCTTGTCCAGTAATAACAAGGTCATGATCGACGGCGACGAGCTGGAGATAGTCGAAGACTTTGTCTATCTCGGCTCACTGGTGACCGCAGACAATGACACCAGCCGTGAGATCCGGAGGCGAATTATCAGCGGAAGTCGTGCCTACTATGGACTCCACAAGCAACTGCGGTCGAGAAGACTTTGCCCTCGTACGAAGTGTAACCTGTATATGACGCTTATTAGACCGGTTGTTCTCTACGGGCACGAGACATGGATATTGCTCGAGGAGGACCTGCGTACACTCGGAGTATTCGAGCGACGAGTGTTAAGAACCATCTTTGGCGGCGTACAGGAGAACGGAGTGTGGAGGCGAAGGATGAACCACGAGCTCACGCGACTCTACGGCGAACCCAGTATCCAGAAGGTGGTGAAAGCTGGCCGGATACGCTGGGCTGGACATGTTGCGAGAATGCCGGACGACTGTCCTGCAAAACAGGTGTTCGCTACGAATCCGGTAGGAACAAGACGAGCGGGGGCGCAACGAGCGAGGTGGTTAGACCAAGTGGAGCGTGATCTGGCGAACGTGGGGTGCCCGAGAAATTGGAGAACGGTTGCTATGAACCGAGTGAATTTTAGGAATTATGTTCGTCAAGTTATGTCGTGAGACGGAATACTATGTAAATAATTAAAATAATGATAGAAAGTCCCTCATGTTTGTGAATTTTGCTACCGCGTGGGCTTCAAGTGAGAAAATCATCGTCATGTTCTCTCTGCAACCAGCAGTGCATTCAGATGGCTAAAAATTAGTTGAGAATTGTGTAATATTGACCAATGAGAGAACTGGAAAGTATTGGTGCTGGCAACGACTTGAAGGCTGTGAGAGCAAAATCTTGCGCTCTCTCGCATTCTTCCGTAAGGTACGAATAAGATGTCGGATAGCGCCCAATTGGTGTAGTTTTCGTCGCATTAGAAAGAAATGAAATTTATGTTTGTATATTCATATATCGCCTCCACTTTGGTAGGTAAATACTGTTTTTCCAACATCCATACGATCATTCTAAAATATATATAGAACGTAAATCAAATATAGTTGCAAAAATGGTTGCTGAGATTTAGGGGTTAACACCCCCCCCCCCCCCTCTTTCTATGAGGGTCCAAAAATGCATAGTGAAATGTTCTTCTCTTAATTCAAGTTTTAAAATTCTTAATCAAACTTTCATGAACGACCAAAATTATTCAAAAATAACAATCTCGACTTAGAACTTAAGTCAAAACCATTAAATCTTATCCCAGGTCTAGAATTCTATTACAGTTTTTTAAAAATAATTTTCATTTGTTGATAGCAATTCCGTACTGAATATCACATTATAAGATGATAAAGCTCCAATCCAAAGCCAGATTTTCCAGATTTAGCCCGAATTTTTTTTCACTTTATTGGCTGAATCAAACAAACATTTGAATTGAGTCATGAGAATTATGTATTTTGCGTCCAAATTTGTTGAGCAAATTTTATAAAAATTAACATGAACGATTTTTGGAAGCTTAGAATATAATTTTAAGTTGACTGATGTGTTTCGATAAAAAATAATGTTTCAAGTGTTTTCTTTGTGGGTTCGAATAATTTTGATATTGGCGGAGATTAGAGAAAATACTGACGAAAAAATATCTGGAAAGCTTAGGTTAGAATACAATCATTCCGGATTTTAGTTTGGATCCGGAAGTTTGGATCATCATTAGGAGAAAATCCTGATTCGAAATTTTATTTTTCCTTTCAAAGTTAAACTAGATACATTGTCCATATTCGAAACTCAAAACACACCATTTCGGGATATGAAAAAATAAAATTGAAATTACAAACCATTTTTAAGAAATGGATGTGAAATCGAAAAAACTAGTTATTTAAGATCGGAAATTCAAAAAATCTTGAATAAATACAAATGATCTTTCAAAGAATTTATTTTCGAATTTTCCCGTAAAAAGCTTCAAACTATATAAAATAGAAGCAGGGGATGACAGAAGAAAAATTCGATATTTGAACCGGCCTCAATTTGTCCTAATTTATTGTAAATTGGATTATTTTTTATTATTTAAGTTAATTTTTAGAATCAAGATTAAAAACTCAATGTGAGAATTTAATTAAAGATTCCAACAGCAGGAGATCGCAGATTAATAATTTTGATTCTGGGTTAAAAATTTTAATACTTTATTCAATCAGAGTCAGTTTCAAAACACAACCAGAAGAAATCACAAATATAAAATAAAATTTGAAATCGTTTTGAAGATTTTGTTTTTTTGAAAACTTAAGATTTCAATTTAAAAAAATTACCTCAGTATTAAAATTATGAGATAGATTATAAAATCATAAGTTTTTGTTGACCATGAACTTGTACTTAATCTTCAGGTGAAAATTCAGTTAGAACATTATTGGTTTGTTGTTTAACAATCAGATATTATATTCTTCAAAAACAGAGTTTCAACCTAAGATCTTAAATTTGAATCGAGTTTACAAGAGTAGAAAATTAATCTTATTTGAGCTGAAAACTTAATATCCTACTTCCATTTTTTAATATGTGATAAATTTTCACCAATTGTGTTTAAAAAGAATGATTTTGAGCTACAGAAATTAGCGTTCAAAAGTTAGGATTTTAAAGAAATACCCAACTGTAAATGTAAAATAACACAAACCAGAATAATTATGAGCCGGTCTTTCCTACGGCTCTGCTATTTGTCATTTTAATTCTTTATTTTATAGTACAGCAAATTGCGAATGTCATAAAGATGCTACAACGACTATAATCGAAGAAAAAACATTTTATATCAATTTTAAAATGAAGCGATTGAAAAATATGGTCCAGCATACTCCATATACTGTCACATTAATGCATAGGCATTATTTCTCCTTTTCACGCACAAATTTTATAGTCAATGATTCCCGCGAGGGTGAAAGCATTTGGGTAATCCCTCTATAAATAAAGCGTAAAAAAGACTTTTCTACGATTTAGCCAAAAATTTTCACATTAATAGTTTTCGTTAAATTTTTAGATTCATAACACGTTTTTGAACTCTCTACTGAATTACAGGGCTGGTAGCGGTTTGACAATGAAATAGTAGGGACTTTAGTGACCAAAATTTGAAAAAAAGTGACCAAATAGTGACTTTGAGGACCGAAAAAAGTGACCAAATAGTGACTATGAAGAACGAAAAAATAACTTTGAAGTACAAAAAATGTGACCAGTCAGGCCCGTGCGATGGACCCTTCCGGGGGGGTTTTCAAAATTCAAATTTAGATAAAATTAATAACAATACCAGAAATAAACAATTGAAAAGGAAAGAGTTTTCTTACACCATTTGTCACTCATGTTCAACACAAAAAATAAAAAAATGACTGATAAACAAAATTTTGGAAACTTATTACAATGAATGTTTCAAATTTTCGATAAGTCAAGAAAGTAAGAAATAAATTAGTTTCAAAAGAATTTCTTAGCAAATTTAAAATTAAAAAATATCTGAATTCTAAAATAAATGTCAAATCTTGTACAAAACTTAGCATGAATAGATGTTAGGAAAATCATAATAATTGTTAATTTTTATTCATCTAAATTTGGAATTCTTTTCCTCATTTTTAACTGGAAGTTTAGTGAGAAATTCCGCTGTAATTTTTTAATTTGAACAAAAAATATTTAATTACGATTTAAAATGTAAATTACCGATTACTGAATAAGAAATGAATTTTGAACAGAATTTATTCAATGTTTGATGTTTTAATTTAATTTTATAAAAAGAAGAATATATTTATAATTATTTTAAAAGTGCCAGTTATAGAAGCCAGACATAAAACCTTTAATAAAGTAAAATCCTCCATGTTCAACTACACTGACAAAGAAATGTTAGAAAATGAGTAATTATGTGAATGATAAAAACTGATAAAAAATAAAAAATAATGATTTCAAAACTTTTGTTATTAATATTCAAAGCACAAATCAAATACAAAGTTAGTTAACACTGCGTATTAAAATTTATTTTTAAAGTTGCTACTTAGAACAATTTTTCAAACTTTTTAGATAATTTTAAAAATCATGATCGATCCAAAAAACATGATTTCATATAAAAAATATTAATAAGAAGTGTTTAAATTTTCAATCGCAGGTTTTTAAGCTTTTAATTACAAGCTCTGAGTATTTTGTTTCTTTTGATTAAAATATTGGGTCCTGAAAGAACAGAAGGTTGAAATTATGTTTTATTATTAAAAATTTGGAGTTAAAGGCTTATGGTTGAAGAACACGAAAATTCAGAATTTCAAAACAAGGAAACAATTGTTAAAAATATGTCTTAAAAATTTAAAAAGTTTGATTGAAAAAAATCCGGCAAGTTGATTAGAAAATTGAAAAAAAAAACGTACAATAAAATTCGGTAAATTTATTTGAAAATTGAAAAAACAATATGAAAATAAAAAATATCAGTTTTTAAAAACATTTCAGGAAGAGTTTTTTCAATAAACATGTTTCACCATAACCATTTTGGTGCTTATTTTTTTAATAATTGATTTGGTAAATAGTGTCCTCAACTAGAAATTTCGTCAAATTCGGCCGAATACATTTAGTTTTGGTGATAAAAAGTTTATTACTAGTAAAATTGATAGATAACTGATTATGGAAAAATGTCATTACAAGTATTTTTGACATCACAGCAGAAAGTGTAAAAAAACTTGATTCTATTTAAAGCTCATTAATTCATATAAAACTTTTATTTCTAAATAATATGTTTTGGATTTGAGTTTTTGTAAAAAGAAAGTGCAGAAACTTCTCTAAAGATTTTAAATTATTTTCAAAGTCATTTCAATAACAAACCCACCGTACGAGGAAAGGTGTGCTCTGATATGTCTAACCTCACTCGAAAAGCGGCGCGTCGAACTGCAGGAAGGTTTTATATTCGACACATTGACCAACCGTATTGACTGTGCTTACATTCTACAACGTGTTAACATTTATGTACCAACGAGAACACTTCGACAACGTCAGTTTCTTTCAATTCCTCACCACCGTACTGCCTATGGCCAAAACCACCCTATTGACAAGTGTTGTGAACTTTTTAATTAAGTGTTTAATTTGTTTAATTTTAATATGTGCAAACGTTGTTTTCAGGGCTAGAAGCGACCATGAGGCAAAAAAGTAGGGCAAAATAGTTACTTTTAGGTAAAATTAGGGTGAAAATAGTGACCAGATCAAGTCGAAAACTAACTCAATAGTGATTCTAAAAATTCCCATAGATCGATTTAAGAAGGCTCTTGGCCCCACTTATAGAAAGGCATATGTTGGACAAAAAGCAACATTTTACCTAAATGAGTTTTGAAGATTTACGAATAGCGACTACAGAATTCTAAAATTTGACGAAAAGTTTGAAGAATAGACTTGATGTTAAGTAAAGATTGGCTCAATATTGAAAAATAAATGACATAAATAAAGAAAGTCATGACGTAAAAATAGGATGATCCTCATAAAAAAGTGACAACACATTGATACAAGATTGAAAATAGCTCACAACAGTATGTTGACAGAAGATAGACAAAAGACTTACAGAAGCTTAGTAAAAAAATATCGAAAGACTCTAGATATTCACACAAAAAGGACACAAATTTGACTAGAATAATCTTCTCCGCAGAATATAATTTGTTAATTCAAAACTAACTCAAAAAACATTTGCTAATAACAATGAAACATCAAGCAGAATTTAAAAAATTAAAAATGGAAAAGGTTTTATGAAGTTTTAGAATGCATCGCAAACTTCAAAAAAAGCACCTATAATTTTTTTGGAAACATTTCAGAAGTTCCTCAGAATAATGTAAAAAAATCAAGAGCCAACCTCCAAAAAGGTGGAGAGATAACTGAAATATGTTTTGAAATCGTCAATTTATTCCAAGCTATCTTTTGAAGGATATCCAAGTAACAATTCGTGTTTTTTAATGCACTCCAGTCCAACTATGAATTCAAATGTCTATAAATTTACAAACTTTGAAATAAATTAACGGAGTTTTTCGATTCGATTAAGTCACTTTTCACAAGTTTACCTCACATTCAATTCAACCAAGAGCATTAATAAATAATAGCATGGCAAATGTTACCTGCCATGTCATGCCATTACTTTTTGCAATTTTGCACTTAGATGTGGTAAATATTAGTTTTCATAGGTTTACGAAAGAAGGAAAAGAGAGGAAAAAAAGGAACACGTCAAATCGACGTCATTCTTTGGGTAAACCTGATATAAATACTGACTACGTGTCTTGAAACGATCAACATCAAACGGAATTTTCAATAATTAGAAAAAAAAAGTTAGAAAATTATCACAGTTGTAAAGTAATTATTGGAAAATGTGACTTTAGTAACCAAATTTCAAAATAAGTAACATCTGAGTGACCAGTCTGAAAAAAGTGACCAAGTTACTAAAAAGTGACCAACTTCTAGCCCTGCGTTTTAAAATAGGCTTAAGAAGAATTTCCTAGTTTTAAAGTCATCAGTCTGCACACTCATTTGGCGCAACACCTTAAACTTGTAAAATTGACCCATTATTGCGAACAGCCGAGATCTGTCAAAAAAAGTGTCGTTTCATCGAGTCAATTTTACACATTATTTAGAAAAGCTGGCTTACTAAATAAAGGGTAGTCTTCTAACTTGCACGCTAACTTTTGGCTACCCCTTAACGAATAGTTTTGACCCGTTATTCGATAAGACTGGGAGAACTCCTTTTTAAGGATAAAGTCGATGTACCCCTTAAGGGGTACTCGGCTTCATAACGCTTGTAGCGGATCTAAATTACCCCTTATTCCAAACGACCGGATGAAGATTACCCCTTATTTGAGACGCTTTCGTATGGTGGAAATTTTAAGAGCCGCTTATGAAAAATATGTTTGCTGGGAAATAAATCACTACAAATATCATGTTCCATTTGGTTTATTAAAAAATTACAATAAATAAATTCATCCATCAACCATCCATGTTAATCCACCGCGATTCCGGTTTCACTCATCGGCTAACAAATTTCCAACGCCCTCGTCCGGAACTGTGCAGTTCTGAAATAATTACATGAATAATTAAAATCTCACAAAGGAAGCAAAATAATCATACAATAAAATACTTACAATCTTCTCCATCAAGCAATTTACCGAGCAAATGATAACGCTTTCAATGTAACATCTAAAACTACCCCTTTGAAGCGGACTCGAGCTTTTTGAAATAAAGGGTAATATTGACCCGATAAAATGACCCGTTATTTGACAGATCGTTGCGGTTCTCAATAACGGGTCAATTTTACGCCTTTAAGGGGTAGCCAAAAGTTAGCGTGTGTCATTCTATCCGAGAGTGATGGTACACGCTAACTTTTGGCTACCCCTTAAAGGCGTAAAAATGACCCGTTATTGAGAACCCTCGCGATCTGTCAAATAACGGGTCAATTTATCGGATCAATATTACCCCTTATTTCAAGAAGCTTGATTCCCTTCAAAAGGGGTAGTTTTAGATGTTGTCAAATCCAAAGCGTTATTTTTAGTCCGTTAAACTGATAATGAAGAGGAAGGTTGTAAGTATTTCATTGAAAATTCACATTGTTTTCTTTCAGAAATTATATTTTTCATATTTTTATTTCAGCACTGCACAGTTCCGGAATACGTCGATGATAAGACGATGCATGGTTCAAAACCCAATCGCGGAGGACTAACTTTGATGGTAAACAAAGTGATAGCGATACAAAATTATTTTAATTTTTCAATTAATCTCATTACAATAAACTGAAATAAATGTGATATTTGGTTGTTATTTATTTCCTAGCAAACATATTTCCCAAAAGCTGCACCTGAAATTGCCATTCAAATAAGGGGTAATTATCCGATACATGCGTTTCAAATAAGGGGTAATTTTCATCCGCTGAAGCGTTATCAAGCTGAGTACCCCTTAAAGGGTACAGCCGCTTTATCCTTAAAAAGGAGTTCTCCCAGTCTTATTGAATAACGGGTCAAAAGTATTCGTTAAGGGGTAGCCAAAAGTTAGCGTGTATATACGGTTTGCATTGTGGATTAAGCAATAAGTTTAAAAGTTGTGTTTGAGTTTAAATGTGAGTTGTTGAAATGGAATCGCTAAAACCTATATTTTATAACACCAGCATGAAAATAAATAAATGACCAGCATGAATAAAGAAATTCAAAATCAGTTTTATTTTTATTATTTTCTTTCCATCCTTCTGACACTTTAAAGGGCTAACATCAAAGGGCTGACATCGCCATGCTGAGCGGGCTTCCAAAATAATGTGTAGATTTTACATGTTTACATTACTAATTTTCACCTCTGTTTGACGTACAAGCTGTGTACACTATAAAGGGTACAAGGCCTTTACATGAAAAAGGAGTTAACCCAGTCTTTTCCGATAACGGGTCAAAACTACATTATAAGGGGTTGCGCCAGATGAGTGTGTGTACGGTAATTAAACCAAAGACGAAATAAATAATTATAAATATAAAAGCTGATAGAAATATTGCATACATATTTAGATTCGGGGAACCCAAATTAGTTGAAATTACCGTTTAAATTCATTGCACCTAAAAAAAAATGTTATTTTTGTGGCCTTGTGTAAATTTTTACAACCCTTTTTTTAAGCATTTAGAAGAACAAAAAACACGAAATAAAATTGAGTCTGAAATTGTTTTTTAAAGAATATTTCATATAATCATAACATTTGTTATGACATAAGTGATTTTTTTTCATAAAAAATGGCTCGTTTCAATCTCAATCTTAGTTACACTTCTTAATAAAAACCCATTCTAACTAAAGACGAGATAGGGTTTTTGTATATCAAGTTTTGAGTTCCAATACAAAAGGTTGATTGAACTAAAAACTAGAATCTACAATCAAAGTTAGTTTCAATTCACGAACGTCAAATAATGTCGTAGATCGAAATGTCTCAAGCCAAGGGTGATTCATGCCGAAATTCCGCCGGAGGCGAAAAAAATTTCTGACTGTCTGATCAAGTAATTTACCGTTACTACCGTCAATATTAACACGCGCAATTCAAATTACTTTTTCATTGGTTTATTATCGGTGAAAAAAGTGACTTTTGGTGATAAAAGTGACCATTTTTCGGAAAATAGTGACTTTAGTGACCAAATAATGAAAAAAGTGACTTTTTAGTGACTGACCCAAAAAAAGTGACCAAGTCACTAAAAAGTGACTCGCTACCAGCCCTGGAATTATGAATCCGTTGAGAGAAAAAAAATTTGCGATGGAAATTACTTAATAGACCTCTAACTAAGAAATATATACCAAAAACCTAAAATATTTTGTTTGAATAGAGTAAAAAATGATAAAAAATTGTATTTTTGATGCATTGAAATAGTCAGAAATGTTTTATTGTTTTAAATGATTCGTTTCCGAGCTATCCAAAACTTGTATGGGAGTCGCCTCTCCCCTTTCTATTTCCCCACTGAAAGGAGGAAGGTATCTCAAACTACATTAAGATATATTTCTCGTACTCTGATCCTCGCGTCTGCCAAGATAAGTATCAAAAGCTTTATAATTTCGAAATTGTTTCGGAGACCTCCTACTCCCTTCCAGTACAGGGGAGAGGTCTCAAACCATTATATGAGCCTTTGCTGGCCTAAAAAGCACTCCCGTGTCAAGTTTCACACAAATCGTTTAAGTAATTCCCGATTCGATAGGGAACAGTCATACAGAAATTCAATTTTATACTTTTGTGTCATTCCATACCAAGTAACCATGAAAATGCATCGACCCTCTCCGATTTGGCTCTTAACACTAGAAGGACCGGCAAATTGAATATACCTATTCGGACCGTGACCAGTCAAAATGACTGGTAAAGGGGAATTTTTTTCTATCAATATATTTTTAACTTTTTTCTTTTGAAATTATTTTGTTATTTATTCGATAATATTTTTGTTATAAAATGGAAATATTTTTTCACCATGGGTGCCCGGAATCACCTCATTTTGGCATAGTTGACGAATGCTTGTGTGTCATAAAATGAATATGTCAAATAATTATCAAAAAATTAAAACAAATTATCAATCTAATTATAAAAACATGTTACATGGCTATGGGTATTGACCATGGGTGCACGGTTTCACTTCAGTTTTGTTTTAGTAGATATTTTCTAGCATACATAGCTCTGACATTTTTCAACCCGATGCCTATAAATTATACCTGATATTATTTTAAGAGGAGAAATCACCGTGAATTTGTTTTATGAAATGAATTTGCGGCTTTATCGGTGAGGGTTAAAGAGTTGAAATGAAAGACGGATAGAAGATCAGAAGAAAATTCTAAGATGGTGAAAAGAGCGAAGAGCATTTGAAATAGAAGCTTGACCACATGCTAAATTCTTTGTCCCGCATCAATTAACTGTATTGAAGAAGTAGTACCCAATAGAGAAGGCACTACATTTTGCGATACAGTTAATTATGGATGGTTCGACCGCCATGTGAGTGTGCACATGTGCCGAACGGACAAAAAATTTAGCATGTGGTTGCTCTGTTAATCGCACAATAGAAGACTTTCAACTCTCACCGATAAAGCCGCAAATTCATTTCATTATACCTGATATTGTAGGTTTTGAAGCATATTTTTTATATAAGTTGAGCAATTTACCATGGGTGCACAGATTCACCGCCATTCATCCAAAATCATTTTTTTTGCATGTTAAAGGTAAAGAAGAAGACTTTTAAAGATTCAAATGAAAATTTCTGTTATGTACATGGTTTTTCACTATGGGTGCACGGGTTCACCGCGTTTTAATCAAATATTGGACTTTTTGCAATTTTTTAAAAAGCATTTTTACAATTCTAAACTAAACCAAAGCCGAAATCATGGCTTTCATGTTGAGACATAATGATTTAAATAACGATTTTTATTTTAAGTTCCGATTTTTCATTCCTGGACAAGAAATATTTCAATTATATCTTGAAATATTAAATTTATTTATTTATTATAAAAAAACAGGTTTTTGCAATCGTATATTTATCTGATAAGATCTGATCAACATCCAAGAAATTGGAAAACGGTTACCATGGATCGAGTGAATTTTAGGAATTATATGCATCAAGTTATGTCGTGCGACGGAAAACAGTGGAAATAAAAATAATGAATCAACATTGTCAAATGTACACTTTGATTTGTTTTTCCTTAAAAGTTTTTCGATTGACTAATATTGCATTTCAAATGCCTATCATATCTAACTCAAAAATATTTTGTGTTCTGAAGCAAGTTGAAAACTATTATTTCTATATAATTAACAACGGCGAATTTACAGGAATTCCGTGCACCCATGTTGAAATATCTTAGCGCCGATGTGGTCTATCATATAGACTGGCGTGAGTCTAGTCTAGGTATGCCAGGTGTACTGGGTTCGATTCCCCGTATCGGCAAGAAAACTCTAGGGTTCAAACCCCATAAGTTGCCGACAGGTAAGATGTGTTTCCTCTTATAATAAGAATGTTCATTAAGAATGTTCAATCTGTTGCTAGCTGGCCACGTATGTACACGAGTGCCGGAATGTTTGTTAGTGAAATTTCATTAGAAATCTGTCGAACCTAATAATCCAAGAATGCATGTGAATACATTCTTGGGCAGAAACTGCGGTGAATCCGTGCACCCATGGTGGACAACCAACATATGAAAAATAATCATATATAAAAAAAATTAAATTATTCAGTTTCATAGCTTATGTCTTCAAATTTGAATAAATAAGTACACAATTCATAATTATTTTACTCATACCAGTTTAGTATAAAACATATTTATCACCTAAAATTACTCGATTACTCGAATGGACATGTATTAAAACTAACATAACTTTTACAAATCTTGATGAAATTTCGCCAAATTTTGACAGAAAGTTTAATTATAGTTGAGCAACAAAAACGACCAAAAAAATTGGGAGTCAAGTGCTTGAGGCGCCACACAGCGGCCAATCCGAGGACTTTTTGTACAAATCTACATGCATTCGCATCGAAAATCAATAATTTTATAACGAATGACACACTTCTGCCCACCATAAATCAACTAGGGTTCATTGTCTTGAATGTAGATTGCAAATGAAACCAAAAGCAAGCGAAAAAAAAATATCTTGTTTGAGTTATAGGGTTGTGAATTTTACCAGTCATTTTGACTGGTTACGGTCCGAGTGTCCATGGCGAAATTTTTCTCGCTTTAAAAGAGCTAGTGGAATAAAAAATACACAGTTTTGTAGAGATTCAAAATTCATGAAAAGTCGTATTTTTTGCGAATTTTTAAAGCGAAGTATTTAAAAGATATTCAACAAACAAAGTGTCCAACCAGTCATTTTGACTGGTGCGGTCTTTCTAGTGTTAATTAGTAGGATGACTTATTGTAATCGGAGATAAGGCTAAAATGGGAAGATGATTGGCTAGGTAACCGGCAACTTTTCTTAAGAAGAATCAAATCTACCACTTTACGCTGGAAAGATAGGAACATCCCCCTAGCACAACGTGCTCTGACTAGACTCCGAATTGGACACACCATGCTCACGCATTCTGAGTTTTTCACGAAAGGGATAACCACGTGCAACACCTGCAATCAACCCCTCACAGTTGCGCATATTATTGGAGAATGCAGATTATATGGGACAGAACGACAGAACTGTGGAATTGGTCATGACGTATCGAGGGCGTTGAACGTGCTTAACGAGGACAACCTACTACAATTTTTAAGAAGTACCAAAATCATCCAAAAACTCTAGACATAAGTTAAAAATGTAAACTTTTTTTAAGAGGACGAATGACCAAGTTGGTTAAAATCCCCTATAAATAAAAATATAGAATAGAATAGAATAGAATAGACTTATTGTAATCTTAACAAGAAAAATTCAAAGTTTTGGGCGAATCTGACCACCCTCCTTCGAATGGCAGACCCCCCCCCCCCCCATTTGTCTTAAAAATTTTGCCTTTTTCCCAAAAACAGCAATTTTCTTTTGAGACCCTTTTTTGAAATTTATTAATTATCAATCGAATGCCATTGATAAGTTTTGTGTACGAAGTTGCCACATCCAATATTTTTGTATTTTAAAACCTAAAATGCGATTATCTTAAAATATCTCACTTATTTTCGATTTTTATTGGGCCAATGTTTTCAGCGAAAAATTTACATAAGAATCCCTCATTCAACCAAAATAATTTGCGCTGTACTTTTAAGATGAAATAAGTTCGAGAAATTCCACCGTTTCGCCTCATGAAAATGCATCCAAAGTTTGTTTAAATCGTACTTAGACGTAATGGAACACTAGATCGCTGCAAAAATTGAATTTTTGCTCCCATTTGTTTTTTCGATGCCTTTTGTGTCGCTAAGCATCAGTGTAAAACTTGAGATGATTTGGTTCATTCCGAAATTGGCTCAACGCGTTTCTATTTTGGAAGAACAATTTTTTGCATATACCTAATATATATTGCACAATCCCTCCTGGTTGGCAACACGGCTGACTGGAAATAACTCGCAATCCGGTCCGCGTTTATTTCGAAAAATGTCATAAATTTTTAGTCGTATTATCATTCAATGATGTTTTTATGGCTAGTGATATTTATTGCTGTCGGTTTTTTGAAAAGATTTCTAGGTTCCGACGCGAAATAGTGTGAAATTACAGAATTTCAGGAATTTTGCTGTTATCAAAAGTGGCTGCAACTACAAAAGTCCGCATAAGTGTATGTGTGTGTTGTTGTGCTTGCACGACGGTAAATGGATGGGACGTGAAGTGAAGTTGTAAGCCCAACTTAATGCGGAGTCGTTTTATTTGCTTACGGATATGTTTCGGATCGTTTGATAGAACGAAGTTTAGGTATGCTCGGGGTTTAAAGAATCGGGAACGACGGAATTAGTTTTTGGAAGCTAGAAAGTCTGATAATCGTGTGAGTGTGTTAGTGTGTAAATGTACAAAACGACAAAAATATGAAGAGAGAAAGTCGTCAAAAACGCTATAGTTTTAACAGAGCAACTATGCGATGTTTCTGATGCTTGGTAAGGTTGTGTGCGTAGGGTTCTTGCGCAAGGACAGCATCGTACATAGGGTGACAAGTTAAATATCAACTCTCAATCAAAGTTTGTGATAGGGAGAACAAAAACTTTTTCCCGGAAGAGGTTTGAAGAAGTTTAAAACTAAAAAAGTTTAATGTGAATTGAATGAATTTAAAAAGATAATGTCAAAAGGCAATTGATGTGGAGTGCACAAGGAAGATATTCTGAAAAATATACAAGAAAAATCAAAATAGTATGCGTTAATGGGGCCTCGGCACTTTTTTACTAACGTGCAAATGTGTAAAACGAGTAATGGCAACCTGAACCATAGTAATTTTCCTTCCGTCTCATGTATGCGATGTTTTTGCTTGAAAAGAATAGTGTGTTTGTGAGTATGCGATGAGGAATTGAGAGAAACCAGTGTTGAAAACGCGTCGTAATAGGGTGACATGCACTTATATTTAATATTGAAATGTTTAAAAAAGAAAAAGTAAAAAGATTACGGTTAAGGATTATTCATGCGGACGAGGTTATGATTTAAATATTCTGTTTAGAAATAATCAATTTAAAAACTAGGCACATTTCATCCACTACGCAATAAGTGGCTAAGAAAAAAAATTGTAATAAAGCAATATTAATTATAATAAATTATTGATAGATTTAGTAGGTCATGCAATTGAATCGCTAACCGTAATAAACCGTCGAGTTTATGTAGCTTAGGAGGTTACGATTGGTAAATTTAAACAATGGTGTGGGATGCAAATATGGGTATCAAGGTAGTAATAAGGTCAGTATCCGGTGTGGCAGGTAAGTTGCATAATTTACTTTTTGATAACACTTTATATTTATCTGTTATATCTGAAAATATAGTGAGGTCTAACAGTTTTATTTTGTCAAGTGTGAATGGAAATCAAGTAAATAAACAATATCGAATAGAAATTGAAACAATTATTCAAAACAAAATCATTTTAAAAAATAATTCGAGATCTGTTTTTACTTACGAATTTTTTAATTTAAGATCTCGCTAGTTTTTTAGGTAAAATTAATGTATTATTTTAGTTCTTCATAAAATTACATCATTTCAGCTTTTTTTTTATTATTGATAACTGATGATAAGTTGTTTAATCTCACTATTTTCTAATAAAATCTAAATTTTTTGGGGTTTTGGGTTGGGCCATCCGGGCATCCGATTGAAGCGATTCTTGAGGAGAGCATTGGGCTACCTCACCAGCAAGAAATCGTGAATTGAGGATGGGTCCGTCTCCCCACCCAGCTGAGCGCTGTGCATTGCAATAGCTCGATCCAGACGCTCGTGTGTTTAATTTGTACTTTCGATGGAGACCATTCGATCCTATCCCTATTTAGAAATGTAAGTGCCTCTGCTTACTTTTCTTATCCCTTGTAACAGTCCATTCAAAGCCATTTCAAACATATCTAGTTGAAGAATCTTGAACAAGTTGCAAAGCAATAGTTGCTCGCTGCTACTGGCTGTGCCTTGCTACCTGGGTGGTAGATATACATACACATACATACATACCTAATATATATTGCACAAAATTTGAAAAAAATCGAATTATCAACAGAAAAATTAGAAAAAATTAAGAATACCAAAGGCGATAAAATTCCCATCTTCCACAGTTTGTTATACACTCTTTAAAACAGCACAATGTGAAGGCAAAGTGTGGGGCCGTTCAAATATTACTTAACGCAATTTTCGATCATTTTCAACCCCTCTTCCCTCCTACGTAACACATTTTTATCAGATTTTACATCCGAAATCACAAACCGTAACAAGCTGATATACCCCCCTAAACGTGTTACGTAATATTTGAATGATCCTTTTCTAAAACTGCGCACACTGCGATATAAATTCTATTGCTCGCTCTTTTTCTGCGCGCCGAAAGTCAAATTTTCTAAGAGGCTTCACACAATTATAAAAAAACGCAATGAGCTGATCCACTTTGCACTATGTGCTGCTCAATGAGTACTCTAGCTTCAGACATTTGCCAAGCACTCTTCTTAGCTATATCATTCTCGATCAGTCAGTGAGCGCTGCGTACCTCATCGATTTTTTCCGATGTGGCTGATGGATAGTCAGATGTTGGACACGGTTTTGCTCTCTCTATGTGTTATGGAAAAAGTGCACATTGCGCTCATTGTGAGAGCGAATGACACCCCTGCTAGTAAGTGATTGAATATTCGAAAAATTTACCGTAACTTCATTACAATGCATAAAATTTTATTTATTTTATTCAGATTTTTCGGAAAAATCGTAGGGGTTGGTAACAAAAGAAGAATTTTATATTTGTTCCGACCGGATTGATTTTACTCAAAACTGATTTATTTCGAGACCTCCGAAAGCCACCAAAACCGGAGATTGACCACAACAAAGTTTTCCATGATATTTTAAAAAAATGGCAAATGATGGTGATATTTTTTTTTATTTATCTGTATTTTGTTAAATGATTGAACCTAAAGCAGATTTGCTTAATATAAATAACCACGTCATAATGGTGAGATAAAACAGAAAAACACTTTCCCTTGTTTGGAAACACAAAAAAAACACTTTCCCTTGTCACAGATTTCTTTGCATAAAAAATATGCAAAACAAGGAAACACCGCAACCTGTCATTACACTCATTGATGCCTCCAGTTCCAGGACACTCAATTGTCGGACTTCCTTGCTCACTGTTTTTTGAAGATTTTTTCCTCATCCCATCCAATGCAATGATGGATGGAAGGAAGGTAGTTCTTAAAATTTGTGAGAAGGAGAGACCCCATGGGCCATTGGCTTTTACGATGATGATGATAAGAGCACGATCGGCGTTCTTCATGCAGGCCGTCAACAAGAAGGTGCTCATCTATATTCATAATCGTAATTGGTATCACGATTTCGCGCACATGTGAGCACATGTGTTTTTTTTCTGTTGCTTTTCGTGTTACTCTACACTGAAAGGGAAAAAGCGCCATCACATTATTGGTTTAGCGAAGGTTTCTGCACAATTTAGCCGGGGGTTCCACTAACCTAGTTTCCTTTCCTTCTTACCTTTTTTTCCATCACGATTCCTCCTTCTTATTAGCGCGTTTTTTGCTGGTTATTTCAAGTACCTTCTCTCTCGTTCGTTTCGATGGCGCCCTTTCGACTTGATCGATGCGTGTGAGCTGTTGTGCATGTTGTTTGAGCTGAGCTGCGAGTTGAGCGCAATCATGAATGCAATTGAACATGTGTTTCTTTTCGCAAAGTGCCTGTAAAAATCAACCAGCGAATCATCGATATGACACGCTTCTCTCGGATGGGGTTTCGCAGTTGTTCAACATCGCTGTTAATTGAATGACAATGTTTCAATCATCGAGTAGAGCATGGATTTACGTGTTCGGTTGATTCTTCATTGGAAAAAAATAACCGTTCTAATCTTTTTGATTTCAGTTCAAAATTTACAAAATCATATAAATTTCCTATGGAACCTTGAGAAATTTGAATCTTAAATCTGAAAGCCAATATCTGTATTTTAGGTTTCGTAGAGTTTACTTATAACTATCTTTAGAGATTTTTACCTCAATAGTGTCTCAGATTTTTCCGACCGCATCACAATTATCCGCGAGAAGTGTACCTAGTTTGCAAAAATCGTTGCAAAATCTGTGTTTGAGAAAGGTCAGGACGAACGTTGATATTTATGTATTCTTAAAATGAATCTAGGCACCGGGCATCTAAAATCTCTCACGTTTCCGGGGAATGGGCAACCACATGATGCTTTCCAGAAAATTCACAAGATCCCGGGAAAATCTAAAATAGACGGTTTTAACCCTCTACTATTTACGAAATCATAAATGTATGGTTTTCTTACAGTGTTTAGTCTGATTCAGTATTGATGAATACTGATGAATAGTGATGAATACTCTTAAAAAGTCAGACCATTTTGGAAACCTAATAACATGTTTATCTTAATTCTCATTGGATGAAATATTTGTCATAGTTTAGGCTTTGAGAAACCCGTATTTAAATGAAATCGGCCGAAGGGAACCAAAGTTATTGATGAAGCACTGGTTTTTCATGTTCATCCCGAATAAAATGTCTCAAAATCCCATACAAACTTCAGGTTCGTTAAGCGACCCCTTCCCGCGATCCGATCTGACCGAAATTTGGCATGGGATTTTGTAGTAGGCATACCTAAGACTAATTTCATCCTGCAGCGCATAACATTTCAGAGGTTTTGAATCAACCATACAAATTTAGGGCAGTCTAGTGTACATATTTATAAAAATCAAAATTATAGAATTTTAAGTTTTTCGGCATAAATTTCAAAGTTAGACGTTAATAAAGTTATTTCCACCGACAAAACATTTTTTTTACTTCTTTATATACATTATATTAATTCATTTATAAAATATTAAATATGAATTCAGAAGACGACGTGAATTCAACTGACAGAATAGGCTGATTCTTGCTGCGAAAATTAGTTTTTCTTAGAATTTGAGATCACAAAACTTTTAAATTTTCAGATAGCAGCCCATTTGTTTAAAATAGTGTCATTTCATTACCGATGATTTTGCTAGTGTCCACAGTTAGTTCTAATGATGACTTTTGCAACACAGACCATTTATATTCTTCTCGTAGTGTTTCTTTATTGGAATTTATCTGGGATTTCTCGACCGGAAATTCCCAGGAATATAAAAAAAAATGGGAACTCCCAAATCCCAGGAAATGTTAAAAAATCCAGGGAACTCTCGAAGTCAAATATGCTAGACTACTTAAATTTTACACGATCCAAATCAGAAAAGTGGATCAGATTGAGCAAGGAAAATGATTGTTCTACCTTGATATTATAGGGCTAAGAATTAAAACATTTTTTGCCTTTCTTACAGAAAGGTATAGTTATTGGTCGATTTGGGAGATCATCTTTGTATCTTGGGCTCGAGCTCGCGGACATCAACTCGGGAAGCAACTGACTTACCAACTGAGATATATCACGAGCCCTAACGATGTCCGTGTATTTGTTTGTATAAGTATTAATTTTTGTACACTTTGATTTCGTCGAAAATACAGCAAATTTAAGCTGAAGATTTAACAATGATGAAAACATGGAATTAGAAAGTGTTTTTGTATGCCCCCATCATGTATTTTACAAACTCAATCAGAAAATAACAGATACGCCTGACTAACAGTGCTGCCTCCTTTACCCTCAAAAATGTTAGATTATTTTTCAACCTTAATAACTTTTTCATTATAATCCTGTTAGAAATGCGGTATTCGGGTGAAATGTTCGTCAAAATTCAAGCTTTTTTTAATCTATTTTTAAAACGATCTAATTTTACATCTTTTCCTATCTGTTATTCAGTTTCAATATTTGAAATAAGTCTTGAATGATGTAAAATGATATGCGTAATATTTTTTCGTAAAACATGTCACAGCCAGTTGTTATTTTGTCTACGTTGGAATGCAATTTTGAAAACATTCAATTGGTTGGCGAAATCGTACGCATGAATCTGTGATAAAAATGGGAAAATGAGAACTTATGAACTAAGTGAAAATCTCATATAAATTGGAAAAATAAATCAAAGCAGTTTTTCGAGGTAAGAAAAAAGAAAAGTGTAGAATATAATTTTCCAGCGACACTCAATAAATTGTAAAATGACAATAATTTGATAGTTTTTTTATTGCTTTTTCATGGACATTTTCATGGAGTGAATTTTTAGAGTTAGTAAAAATAAATTCAGTATTTTTGCAAACTGTAAAAAATTACTGAAATATATGTCTATGAAAATTCATTTCTCTTTAAATTTATGTCTCTATCTAAATTTACGTCAAAAAATATGTTTCGCTTTTGTGCGTCCAATTTGACATAAATTTACATCATTGACGATATAATATTATGTCGAATATGTCTTTCACTTATGTCTGAGAATTTATGGCTTCAAGCGTTTCTATTTTTCTCTAGTGCAATTTTATTTCAAAAGTGATGCTTCAATTTCGTGCATCCAATTTGACATAAATTAACACAAAAAAATTGATAATGTGCACAATAATGTACACTCAATAAAAGTCCAACGTCAAAAACCCATCTAGTTCATGTGAAAAACTCGCAAAATTAAAAATAGGTCAAATGAAATTTGTGTAGTATTATAGAGTATCCCGTTATGTCTAAGTACGATTTTGATACAACCCTTCTCATTTCAGATGGCGTTTAAATAGCTGATTTCTGCTGTATTTTATTGTTTACAGTTCAACATCACTTTAACAAAATTTTGTGTATCGTGCACTCCAGTTTTCATTATTTTCGTGAAAATGAGAAACATTTTTCCTGAAAAGCGCAAAAATATCGTTCACATATGATGTAATTTTCTTCAACTTCTCGCTGAGTCAGGTGGCGAAAATGGAAGAAGTAAGCATTGGAGCGGGCCGAAATGAGAAACCTGGTCCGGTGGACAAAACTTTGGACCGGAAATTCATGTCTGCTTACGCCAATAGGAAAACTGCCTCATTTCGAGATGTGACTAAAAAATGGGATCCCCTTGTAACATAAAAGACTACGGATAGGCTAAGCTTGCCTGATTGCTTGGTTTTATCCGAGGTTGCCTGGATATTTAATACGAAATTTGAAAATAGTCCGGTTGCCCGGATTTCATTGAAAAAAAAACGGATTTTGCCATTTTGTCCGGATTTTTTCACTGTATTTGCCAAATAAAAAAAAAACAAATTGTGTTGTAATTTTTTTTAATTATTTATACGTCCAAAACGCTTTTCGAGTTTTTCCTTAATTTTTTTTTTAATTAATTCCTGGGTTTTGACCAAATGTGTTCGAGCATTTCCCGGATTTCTGGTCGACAATTTTGAAATCAAATGCCCACATTTTACCAGGTAAATGCAAAATTTTATCAAAAATATTGTTTTTGGGCAAAAACACTTCGTTGGCTTTCTTATTTTTGGCAAAAAATGCCACCATTTACGAGTCAAATATGTTTGTTGATGAATATTACCGGATATGAATTTCCTCATTTTGGTTGTGAGTGGTTTTAGATTTCTCATCGATATGACTCATCATCAATCGCCGAAGAATAAAATCTTAGCTCTTGACAAAAAACAATTTTTGGATTTCGTGATACAATTTCCACAAAATTCAATCGAAAAATCATATTGAGTCATTTTACTTGAAAAATAACAATCCACATAACCAATGTAATAGAATCTAAAGAACATATCAAACTTGCCTCAACATTTTATTGATTTTATACGGAACTTCGAGTAAAAGACTTCTTTATTCAACGTCTGCATGAAAAACCCTAAATTGTGAAAAAAAACTTCTCAAAAATACGCTCAGAAAACAGAACTTTCATCTATGCATTTAAATAACGATTCAACGTTCAACGGTGATTTTTTTTTCCTTTTTTTTTTGTTCGAGGGATTTTAAGCATCATTATGGCATATTCATCCCGAAGTTGGTCGTTTCACGTGTTTTTGTGGTTCATTTTCTGGTATACGTACATATATTTATATTGATTTGTGTCCATCGCTTAAAAGACTTCAGTTTCAAACAAAAAATTATATTTCATAATTTTTAGTCATTGCTGTGGTATAGCTCTAGAAGACATCCGAATTAGAGTGATATAAAATTGTACTACATCATTTCAAACAAAAAAGATTAAACATATTTTTAAATCGTAGATAAACGTTAAAAATTTCCATTTTTAGGAACAAAATTTGAAGTAAATTAAATCTATCAACAGAAAATCGAATGTTGGAGAAGAAGTTCAAATTAATTGAACAAATAAAATTATACGAAAATAACCACTGACTAAGATTTAGTGATATACCTAATCAGTTTCGACTAATTTAGTTCGACTTGCGTTTAAAACGATATTAAACTTCAAATTTTTTACTATATAACATATGAATTTGTTTGGTTTTTCGTTTTCTTATTTGTTTCGTCAAACAATTATCTGTCTTAATTATAAAAAATGAAGTTTCATTTCTACAGTTCTGTATTCGACCTATTATTACCAATAAAGTTTCGCAAAATATTAACAAGTGTTATTTAAGATGCGGCCGCCAAAAGATTTAAAATTCAAAGTGATCCGAAGTTTTTGAAACCTACTATACTAATGTAAACAAACCACAAACCTCTTATGTGCCCTAGAAAAGACATTCAAAGTTGTACAAAAATAAAGTTTTTCAAAATTTATTTTTTAATTTAAACGTTTTTGAAAACTACTTAACTGTAGGATAAAAATAAAAAATCACAAATACTGTTTTACATAGCCAATGTATTGATTGCCCTTGCCAAAATATTTCATGAAATTATTGAAAGCCCTAGAAAGCAAATACTGCCATTTTAGAACTATTTTCAATGGATTCAGTTTTTTTTATTTTGAAATGGTTATAACTATTTTCATGAATTACTTAGCTTCTTTTTATGTTAGCAAAAAATGGGGCTTAAAAATTCATATGCAAAAATTTTTTCTCCCATAAAAAATTTCCAAATAAAATAAGAACGCGTTGTGCTAACTAGGGAATCAACTAAATCATCTCAAATTTTACACTGATGTTTGGTAACCCAAAAGGCATCGAAAAAAGTACATTTTTGCATCGGTCTAATGGGGCTCCCTATAATATAACACGTTTCCTGGAGCGGGTCACTAACGATCATCAGGACAGACTCGGTGGTATTCGAAGAAAAGTTTGAAATTCCTAAAACGAATACCTTTTGTATAATTTTTGTTTATAAGTTCAAGGAAAATTTTGGTTTTGTGTTGTCATCGCCTTTATTTCGCCTTCATAGCTATGAGATACATTCGTTTGTTACGGCCAGGTAACAATATTTTGTAGCTTTCTTCCAAAATTACTCCGCATCGCAGCTATGATTCAACATTTAATAATCAAACTGCTCTTCTTCAAACGTAATGGCACCAATTTTCTGAGATCGATACTCAACGAAAACGATCTTCCGCCGTTTAAACTCCGCAATAAATTATTTTGAATTATGGGCATCCCTAACTTCAGTAACGTCAAAGGAAAACCCCAATTTCCCTAAAGGTCAAACTTTCTTTCCACCCACACCGCGCGGGAGAGACAATTCCTAGGCTTAGAAGAAATACCTCACGAATGGTCGGAAATAACACTCAACACATTCTCATATGGGAAGCACCGTAACAAAAATGTTCCGAGGTTTTCTTTCACAGTTCATACCTTAATGGATGGATGCCGGTCGATGCCTTCGTTGAACTTCGAAGATCGCGAAAGAAGCTCGCGCATTTCGATTCCATTCCACGCTGCGCGGTTGCATTGTGGGATCAGCAAAAAATCGCAACCATTCTTGCAATTATCGAGAGCTGTTTGCTCCCGACACCGTGCTACGAGGCCGGGCAGCGATCGATCGGTGGCTCTTCGGAAATTGCCAACTATTCTTCGTGTTTCCTTTTGGGGAAAAAACGACAAAGGAAGAATCGGAAGAAAGGTGAAAGAAGACAGTCGGAAAAAATTAACGTATAGGTTGAACTTCAAATCGAGCCATCTGCGCCGTTTCAAGAAAATTCGCCACCGAGATGAGAGCCATTATTATCTTCGTTTGGCTCGGCGCATGTTTCCGAATGGTGGTGCACCGTTAAAAGATGCATTATTTTATAACGAAAGTGAAACGGTCAAACGATTTTTTTCCGCGCTTCTGACGCACCTCCGCAGGCTGCTGAACGTTTAATGTCTATGTGTGGTGGTGTGAAGCATCCGCCGAAGTCAATGGCTTCTAAATTGGATGGGTTTTCTTCACGTAATCGCGTAACGCGGTATGATGGATGAGAGATGCTCGCAATCTTTCGATTGTGGCGGGGGAGGAATTGTGCGGGAGAATGAAGAGGGACGGCGGAACGAAGTTTATAAAAATTCCTCCATCAAGGTGCTTTAAATTGTTGCAGACTGTTTGTGGCTGGCTGCTGGCTACACGAGCAATAAATTGATTGATGCGAACAACAATAAACTATCTGGTGCATATTTTATGGGCAAATTGTTTGAACATGGGTTTGAACACGGCCATGCGAAACTATCTCAATATACATAACTGCTGAACTGAATTTGAAAAAATACTAAACAGATTTGTTTCACACAGGAGAAATTTGATGAAAAACTGTTTTTTACCTCTGTTCGAGGAATGTTTCTAGATTTTACCAACTGATTTTTTTTAAAACATGATTTAAACAGAATTTTTCAAAGAGTTTTCAATTGATTTGTTGCCGCCGGACGTGGCCTAGAGGATAGCGTTCCAGTCTTCTAAGCCAGAGTCCATGAGATCGAATCCCGATCACGGCACACATAGTACTCTTTCTGTGGTCTGGTGGTTTTAGCATTTGTAAGATGCTAGCCAAAATATCCTTGAAAGATGTACGCCTTAGAGTTAAGTAAATTAGATCTCTTCAAAGAAACAAGAAGTTTCACTGAGATCCTATATGTGTGTGTTCGTTTTTAAAAAAAAGTGGATCAGTCAGAGAATCATGGTCCAAAATGATCACTAGGAAGGAATCCTACCGAAGATCCGGCCCAAGGATAATTAACCACAGAGAATAGACGTACAAGGCCAATCAAAAAATCTTCAAGAAATTGTGTAAAATTTCAAATGCTGACATCCAAAAAATACGTTGTAAATGGACTTGAAACAGTGCCATCTATTGCGCCGTTCAAAAGTTACGAATCAAATTTTCAAGTGCCCAGTTTTCGAAAAGGCGTAATCGTATATGAACTCATCAATAATTGAGCTAATGCCGCTATAAAATAGAGGGTTCAATTTTTTGCTAGATAAATGCAATAAGAGCTACTTTTGACTGGATAGAATTTCACTTCCTCTATTTTATACAGTTTTTACCAATTCCCAACGATCGTTTTGAACCAATTTTTGTTTTTTGAGTGGCCCAGCCAGATGTCTCCAAACACACTAAAAAGAACTGTCAAAACCAAACAGAGAATAAAAACAAAATTTTGGTCCGTTTTGAACTGGTCGTATGAACTGTTTAGCATGTTTCAAGAAAATTGCATAATAGAAAAATATCTTAAAAGTTAATCGCTATTTCCTTCAAGCTAGAAGTGCTAAATTTTGGACAATGGGATGCAAAAGTGATTTTTGAAAGTTACCCGCTTTGAAATGTCAAGAATCAGTTCTGAAGGGTTAGACTGATTGTCAATAATGTTCCTAATTGACTGGATATATCCAATTCGACCGTTCCAGAGATGCAAAAACTTATTGTAAAACTGTTGTTTATTTCGGCTGCCTCAGTAAGGCAAAAATAAAGGAATGAATAAAAGTTTATCATCGGTACTTTTTATACGGTTTTCGCTTATTGACATTTTTCGGTAAGTGAAACAACTTTTTTTTTAATTTACGTAACGTTTGGGGTTACTTTTCTTCACCTATCATCAAATGTCCCTCAGAGTAACCCGGAACGTTACGAAATTAAAGTTGTTTCACTCACCGAAAAATGTCAATAAGTAAAAATTGTATAAAAAGTACCGATGATAAACTTTTATTCATTCCTTTATTTTTGCCTTGTTGAGGCAGCCGAAATAAACAACAGTTTTACAATAAGTTTTTGCACTTCTGGAACGGTTATCGTCAGAGGACGAATATGATATATCCAGTCAATTAGGAACATTATTGACAATCAGTCTTACCCTTCAGAACAGATTTTTGACATTTCAAAGCGGATTACTTTCAAACATCACTTTTGCATACCATTGTCCAAAATTTAGCACTTCTAGCTTGAAGGAAATAGCGATTAACTTTTAAGATATTTTTCTATTATGCAATTTTCTTGAAACATGCGAAACAGTTCATACGACCTGTTGAAAGCTGACCAGTTTGGTTTTAACAGTTTGAGTTCTCTTTGTTGTGTTTGGAGACATCTGGTGGCCCAACCAAAAAACCAAAATTGGTTCAAAACGATCGTTGGAAATTTTGCACGAATTTTGTGGGTTTGCTTGTACGTCTGTTCTCTGTGGATCAACTTTTCAAAGTAAAAAATTTAGAGCTTCGGTTACTGAACTATTCGTTTAAAAAAGTAACAAATTTGCCACAGGTAATGTGCGGAATAAGATAAAATCCTTTTTTTCCCAGATGAACATTTCTAACTCTATGTATTAAAATAGCTTTTTAGAAGGTAAAATAGGATAGCGTTTTTACATTTGTGTTTTCTTGTAAAAGACATTTTTGGAAAGATGAATTCAAACTTTCAATAATGAATCAACCATTTTTATGAATTTTTATGTGCATAGAAGCTATTCAAAGAAGCGAAATTAAGGCATGCAAATTGATACATGAATCGGTTTAGATTCATTTCATAAGAATTATTAATATTTTCGGAAAATTTCGTACTAATGTAATGGATCTTTAATAAAAAATACTGACGTAATGAAGATTAATTAATTAATCCTGATAAACAACCTCAAATCATCAAAGGGCCCAGAAATAAGTGTGACGCCAATTCATAATCTTTGTCGAATACTGACTGAATCAAATAAGTAAACAAACTTCTAGTTCAAATTCCATAACGAAGAATGAAAACCTTGATTAGTTATTTCGATTATTTTAGCTATTCATCCCAAATGAAAAATAACAACGTACACAGACCTCTTCCAATTTGGCAACTCGCCCAAATACTTTGTGTTGCCAGTATTGACCGGTTTTTTTCTTAACTTTTTTTTCTTTGAATTCTAAATGAATTATTAGTATCTATTATTATTTTTTGTCGAAGTTTGATAATTTTAAGTGATTTTTAGTAAATTTTGATCATTTTCGAAAGTTTCGAAAAAAAATCTAAAAATATCTAAATAAAATTTGAAAAAAAAAAAACACTTCGCAAACCGCACAAGGAAATCTCGAAAGCAACGCGTTATTACTTGATCAAAAATGCATTTGTCCGTATGGTAAACTTTTTTCAAGCGTTTAAGCATTCATTATGTTTTTTTTTAAGCAAAAGTGCAATATTATTTAATAGCAATACATAATATTGGAGATTTTTTATACAAATTACATTTTTCCCAGTATTATCTCTTTGAAATTGAAAAAAAAGTATGGAAGCAGGCCGGAAGAACAAACAAAAAATCGGAAGGCTACAGATGATCACAGGCATTTATAAGTCCGTTGCTCAGATTCTGGATAAAATAGAGCTACCAACAAGTGGAGCCATTTTGTTCTTGAATATTTTTCTTATCGACATGACTCAGAATCAAAATGATCGATTGAATTCTGAGTTCCCACATATCTGTGATTTTATTGGAAAATCTATGGGACGCCTTTTTTCAGAAATTTCATAGGGAAATCATCGATAATTTATGACATTTTACTTGAAAATTAGCAGTCCACATAGTCTAATTAAGATTAGCTTTAGAAATCCTATCCCAGTGGTATCGGAATTAAATTTTAAAAAATCATGAAATCTGTAAAAAAATGATCTAGAATCAAGAATGTTAACTGTAATTTTTGTCCAAATTCAATAAAAAAAACTTTAAAATCATGATTTTTCCTGAGATTGTAAACAACTTTGTTCAAAATATCAATGCAATGATCTTATACGCAACTTCGAATTTAAAAACAGTTTTTTCACTTTTTGTAAAAAACAGGGATCCTGGGACAGAATAAAATTTTGGAAATTATGTAATTCTCGGAGATACGCACAAAAAAATGGAATTTATGTAAATAAATTTTAATAATCATTCAACGTGCAATGCCGAGGAGACAGTGATTTCTCTAAAAACTAAAAATATGTTTTCACGCTAATAGTTATCGCTGTGGTAAAGCTTCAGACCAGACCAGAAACCTGTTTTTACATTAAAGAATTTATCTGGAAAACACGGTTCAAACTTTTATACGAACCATAAAGTAGCCTTGAAGCCTTGAATATTTGTTTTCAATAAAATTAATAAAATAAAAGAAAAACAAATAATGGCTATCCCGAGAGGAAAAATATGCGAAAGCTTTTGGTAAAATGGAAGACCCTTCCAAAGGCGATAAAGTAACCTATCGTCAGCCACTCAGGTTACTGATGGCCGTTTTTATAATGGAATATGGCAGAGAAGTTTTTAAAATCTCATTTTTAAAACCTTGTTAGTAATATTTGGTCTTTCGATGGTATTTGTTATTTTTTTATAAAAAAAAAATTCTGATTAAAATAATTTTTTGATATACTTTTTGCCATTTTCATTATATTTGTTACTAGCTGACCAGTGTGCTTTGCTACGCCTTCCTTTAAAAAATAAAACTATAAAAACTCTTAAATTTTCTTGTAGGCTTAATTTTAAAACAAATTTCAACAAATTTCAGAAACAACGCCTTTAAAACGAGGGTTGCAGTTAGCGTTTCGAACTACAATACAAAGAAAAGTTCATGCCTATTATTTACTGAAACTTGGTTTCTACATAAATTCTGAAATTTTACTCTGTTTTGAGATCTCTAATTATGCCTTTTTAAGTTATTCCTCCACCCTCACCCATATGCCACATTTTATTCCATTCGTAATTTTTTTTTGTACTAAAAAACCCTTCAATGCTAAATTTGGTTCCATTTTCTAGATCATTTCTCATTTCTCATATTATTTATAGGAAACCCCATTGCTCACTTCAAGATTACTCGGATTTAAATACCCTCCGAGGCAAAACTTGTTTCCATTTGCTTGAACACTTTTTCAATAATGTGCTAGCTAAAACTCACCGAAAAACGTCGATCAGATAACATAGAATTCATCGCAACGATAAAATAAAAAACAATATTAATTGATTTTTATTTTATCGTGCTTGCTAAAACTCACCGAAAAACGTCGATCAGATAAGAATTCATCGCAACGATAAAATAAAAATCAATATTAATTGATTTTTATTTTATCGTTGCGATGAATTCTATGTTATCTGATCGACGTTTTTCGGTGAGTTTTAGCAAGCACTTAAAAAAAATAAAATGTAAACGCGAAACAAAACAATCTGAGCCAGAACAAATAGTGTAGACGAAGGCCAGCAAATTGTGAAATTTATTTTAAATTGTAAATTAAGTGTAGGATTTAATTTTTCAAAATAAAATATTAGTGACCACTGACGAGGAGCGAATGCCAAAGTATCTCGAAACATCTGGAAAATTGGTAACAACGTTTTTATTTTCTAAAACTCTGCGACAAACGTCGATTAGATAACATAGAATTATGTAATCTCTCTCTTCCTATCTCCCATTGGAAGGAGGGATGGGTAACAAAGAATCATAGAAACATTTATCGCTTTGAGATGCCAAATTTGATTCCACATGCTCCATTTGCTCTCCAGTAATACAAAAAAATGCGGAAGTCCACATCCTCCATCTTATTTCCCCATTGGAAGAAGGGAGGGATCTCAAATAATAATAAAAACATTTCCGTACCCAAATGTTAAATTTGGTTCGTTTTTCTAGATTAGTTTTTCAGGTATGCAAAAAACAGGGGTCCTACTAGAAGGAGGGAGGATTGCCAAATATTTATTGGAACGTTTCTTGTATCCTAATACTATCCCGTGTCAATTTTTCTTCCATTTGCTTGTTCAGTTTTCGGGTTATGAGAAAAATTGTAAGGAAGGCCCCTCCATTATCTGACCATGCAACATAATCTAACCATGTGACATAATCTGACCATGCAACCAAATCTGCCCATATGATATAATCAGACCATGTAGCATAATCCGACCATGCAACTCAATCAGCCATGCATTATAATCCAATCATGCAACATAATCCGACCATATGACATAATCGGACCATGTGACATAATCGGACCGTGAAAAATAAGCCAACAATGCAACATACTCCGACCATGTGACATAATAGAACCATGCAACATAATCCGACCATGCAATATAATCTGAAAACGCGACATGCGATGAGATGTTAGATACGATCTGTTGAGAAATTCGCGATGCCAGGTGAATTTTTGACGTTTTGTAGTTAGGAGAAAATGTATAGCTGTTCCCAAAATATTCCCAAAACTTCATTATGGACTGGTCACCTTCTTTCAAGTAGCTTTAAGGACACAAAACTAAATCATATTATCTCCAAACGTAGCTTATTATTTATCGGAAAAATAGTTTCTTAGATAACCTCGGTTTTGTTGATTAACAAGGTGATCCTTAACACGTATTAAACTTTAAACAATCGAAAACTTTCTTTGATCATCTTTGAAAATTGTTTTGTGAAGATTTCAAAAAAACTAATTTGAATGAACCAATCATTTCGAACAATATTTTCAACTTTGTCGAGAAATAACTCTAAAACAAATTGGAAAATATTGGCTTCAATCCTACTCAGTTCTTTAATTTCAATTGAAAAGAATAATTTTAATCGATCGAGATTGAAAAATTCAGCTTTACGAATAAAAATTTTCTATACGCATGTAAAACCGTTGTGGAATCAACCAAAGTGGGAAAAGATGATGGTTCAGAAATGTAATCATGTACTTCATGCATAAAAAGAATTATCCAAAAGTTAGGAAAATAATCCTGCATTGTGATGATTTTGAAGCTTTTTTCTACACTTCTGTTCAAGCCAGAACACACAAAGTTTTGCCAAAAAAAAAAAAAGAAAAAATCTAGAATGTGTTTTTTTTCAACTTTTAAATTATAAAGTTTGTAGTTTTTGGCTCTTCTGATTCAAAAGGTTGCCGACCATTGTACTAGGGTAAGCAAAAATACAAAAGGATTTAACAGTATGATCCATACTTTTACACAACCCTCGTTAAAGCTGTTTCCTGAGCTAAGAATATTGATCACGGAAGTTCGACGCAAAATTTTGCAGCTCGATGAATCCAAAGATAGTGGAACTGATGGGATTCCAAATTCGTATCTTAAAAAAGACAGTTTCGAAAATTTTGGAAAATCTCTCATATTGTGCCGATCGACGAAAATGATTCACAACTGCATGCTGAAAATTATCGTGGTTTAGCAATTCTCTTTGTCGAATCCAACTAAACTGTTCGAGAGCATATTTTATGACAAAATGTATCCTTTGTCAGAAATGTCGGGCTATGAGCATGACTTTTTGAAAAAGCGATCATCAGTTACAAACTTAGCGGAATTCGTTTCTCGAACCTAACAATGGATGATGCAAAGGTTACAAGACGATGCCATGTACCAACATAAAGCTATGATCATTTAGTATCCGGGCACTTCATTTCGGTGATAGCTACGTTACGTAACTGCCCGGATTCTAAATGATCATAGCCTTAAATGCTCTCTTGTCGGTGCTGTGTAAAATGAGATCACCAGTATGAAAGAGTCCAATTTATGAAGATACGTGTTACAAGATTCAGTGTGTTCTCGAACAACAACGTCGTACCAAGAGGGAGTCACTTAGGACCACTTCTTTTCGTTACTGTTATGAACGAGATTCTCGTGACGTGAGGCAGATGATCTGGAATGATGCTTTCCTGTTCGACACCCAAAGGGTTCTTTGACTCTACAAAATGCGCTTCATAGATATTCAGTATGTTGCATTTTCGGATTTAAAATCAATGCGAAAAAGGTCAAATATAGTGTGACCGCATCTCGAAATAATGTCTTGAAAATAGCTAGAAAATCCTCTGTGAAAGATCTGGAAATCTCTTTAGAAGAGTCTTCAGAAACCGAGGGATTGCAATAGAGAAAGAATTCTTTGCATTTAGATGGTAATGATCGAAATTCCAAACTTGTTTCACAAATTGCAACAATTTGCAAAAATTCGCACATTTTCTCTTTCTCTGAGCACTGGTGTCTCTCATTTTAACTCAAACCTTCTCATTTTCCCACACAAATTGCCAAAAATTGCCACAATTTCAATCTTTATCTCAGTCCAGCATTAGAAACACGTTGAACAAGCTGTAGCCAAAGCGTATTCTATGTACGGTATATTGAATAGAATTTGAAATGAGTTGGACAATCCTTACACACTTCAGAATTTTAAATTCATAGCTCAAAAGATCTGATTTCCATAGTCCTGTGATACCTAAAGTCAATAACTCCCAATGACATTGAAAGAAATGCAAAAAACCAATCCGGCACTCGCACGAGCATCGCCGTGCCAGCTCTAAATCAGGTGAGGATTTGAATGAACGTTCGGTTTAAAAACCGTGACGAAGAAGCGTGAAAACGTTTCTTTTTCTGCGGCTATTTTTTTTTCCTTCGACCATCAAGGGTATCGCTCGAAAGGTGGTCCCTACAAATGGATCCAATCCAAATCAGTTGGAAGCAGCAAATTTGCTTCCCGGGGGGTGCTTTCTTGAACACCCCAGACTTCTCAGTACAGAACCAAAATTGCAGGAATCCATAGAGTTTTGGAAATTGCACTTCCAAATCTGACAAATTTGAAGGTATCTCAGCCTCCGACTCTCGAAATCGCGTAAATTTGGACTTGCCATTCTCAGCTCGACACGAAGCCGCCAACAAGTCGTGATTAGCTGTGATGGGAAAGGGGTTTCTGTGGAGGAAAAAAAATTCAAAGTTGAACCAAACTTAACAAATGTTTACAGGGCATGGATAAAGGTGGAAAAAAAGAATCGTGGCCAAGCTTTGAATGGGCGTAAGGTAGGGCCAGGTTTCAGTGCTTCCATTTGTCAAGTTCAAGTACACTGTCGAGCAAACCTTCTCGCCAGTCTGATCCAGTTTGGGGGTGTAATTGTAATTGTTGGCCATGCAAATCAATCAGAGTCGTGGTGTTTGGATCTGCTTTTATTGGCTATTGGAATAATTCCGATCAACAACAGGGGGTGGGAATTTACAATCTTCGTCGACGATTGGACTAGCAATTCTGTCAGTTTTGAATCTTCTGCTTTAGAAGTGACTAGAAAGAAACCAAAGTTAGGAAAAAGAAAAAAAACTTCTTTCAAAATGTTGCCATAAAAGTGTATTCTGCCTTGATTTTTTATCAATTTTTTCATTATTTAAAGCTGTATAATACCATTAAAATAAATCTTATTTTTAAGGTCATATTTGATGAAACCAATTAGGAATTCCAAGGTTTCATTTAAAAAAAAATTAGAATTTTGTAATAACATATAGTATTAGGAAACAAAATTTAATATTTGAATTTTGAATTTTGAATCCTCTCTTTGTTTCCGCTTTTCAAATCCAGTGTTTTCCGCATTTTCAGTGCTATAGTTCAAGCTTTAGAAAACAATTTTTAATGATATATCACTCGAAATACAGCAATTAGTTATTTAGTCGATTTTGTCGCTGTTCACAATCATTTCATTGAGTGTTTAAGACAATGTTGAAAACATTTCTGAAACAACTATGAAACTATTTTCAAACGAACATAATACTATTTTAGACAGTTTAAGACTATTTCAAGATTGCTCTCCGTCATATTTCACAAACACCTCTCATCTCTCATCTTCCATCTTTCATCTCTCATATCTCATATTTCATTCTCACTTCTCATCTCTTATCTCTCATCTCTCATCTCTCATCTCTCATCTCTCATCTCTTATCTCTCATCTCTCATCTCTCATCTCTCATCTCTCATCTCTCATCTCTCATCTCTCATCTCTCATCTCTCATCTCTCATCTCTCATCTCTCATCTCTCATCTCTCATCTCTCATCTCTCATCTCTCATCTCTCATCTCTCATCTCTCATCTCTCATCTCTCATCTCTCATCTCTCATCTCTCATCTCTCATCTCTCATCTCTCATCTCTCATCTCTCATCTCTCATCTCTCATCTCTCATCTCTCAACTCTCAACTTTTATCTTTCATCTCTCATCTCTCATCCCTCATCTCTCATCTTTCATATCTCATCTCTCATATCTCATCTCTCATCTCTCATCTCTCATCTCTCATCTCTCATCTCTCATCTCTCATCTCTCATCTCTCATCTCTCATCTCTCATCTCTCATCTCTCATCTCTCATCACTCATCTGTCATCTCTCATCTCTCATCTCTCATCTCTCATCTCTCATCTCTCATCTCTCATCTCTCATCTCTCATCTCTCATCTCTCATCTCTCATCTCTCATCTCTCATCTCTCATCTCTCATCTCTCATCACTCATCTCTCATCTCTCATCTCTCATCTCTCATCTCTCATCTCTCATCTCTCATCTCTCATCTCTCATCTCTCATCTCTCATCTTTCATCTCTCATCTCTCATCTCTCATCTCTCATCTCTCATCTCTCATCTCTCATCTCTCATCTCTAATCTCTCATCTCTATTCTCTCATCTCTCATCTCTCATCTCTCATCTCTCATCTCTCATCTCTCATCTCTCATCTCTCATCTCTCATCTCTCAACTCTCAACTTTTATCTTTCATCTCTCATCTCTCATCTCTAATCCCTCATCTCTCATCTTTCATATCTCATCTCTCATTTCTCATCTCTCATCTTTCATCTCTCATCTCTTATCTCTCATCTCTCATCTCTCGTCACTCAACTTTCATCTCTCATCTCTCATCTCTCATCACTCATCTGTCATCTGTCATCTGTCATCTGTCATCTGTCATCTGTCATCTGTCATCTGTCATCTGTCATCTGTCATCTGTCATCTGTCATCTGTCATCTGTCATCTGTCATCTGTCATCTGTCATCTGTCATCTGTCATCTGTCATCTGTCATCTGTCATCTGTCATCTGTCATCTCTCATCTCTCATCTCTCATCTCTCATCTCTCATCTCTCATCTCTCATCTCTCATCTCTCATCTCTCATCTCTCATCTCTCATCTCTCATCTCTCATCTCTCATCTCTCATCTCTCATCTCTCATCTCTCAGCTCTCATCTCTGATTAAAAACTATTCTTCTCCCATTTAAAATCTTTCAATTCATAATTGGATTAAATAAAAAAAATGATAGAAACTGCAGAAATTTTCAAACATTAGGGTAAATGATCTTGAGCGGAACTAAATGGCTCAATTCGACGCAACTCGGAACAGTTGATCAAGCGGTATGGCTATGGGTTATATCCGAACAAAATTTTTTAGAGTTTAGCGGATAGATCTTGATTTCTGCTTTCTTATGATGATTTTTAGAATATTTTAGATTAAATCCTAATAATTCTAGAGCTATTTTACTGAAGTAAGAATTCTGATCTTGAGCGGAACTACGCTGATCTTGAGCGGAACTAAAATATGATCTTGAGCGGAACCATTTTCTTCTGTCAACATTTTTAATAGCTCTTATTCTAATACTTATATAACTGTGAAAACCTCAATAAAATTTCATCTTTGAAGATTTTAAAGTTCAAAAACTAATGTTTTTATGTAAAAAAAAATGAAATTTAGCGTTCAAAAGTTGTTTTCAAAATATCCGTTCAAATTTATTTCTTGCTTAAAAGAAGTCCAATTTTCACTTTGACTCTTTGTATCTTATTTTGAAAAATCGATTCTCCAAACTCATTTTTCAATTTTTTAATCTCAAAAATTATCTCTCCAACACTGTTGGTGTAAAAATATTTTTCGAACAATCACTCAATTTTTTAAATTAAATATTTTTATAATTCAGTTAGCTGTCTGAGGTGAAATGCAACAAAATGCAAATCAAAGGAACATATTTTAAATCTCGTTTCCATGAGCTGAAATATGAATGTTTTGCATCACGCGTTTGTTAACATTGAAATTCTTTCATTCTAACATATACTTTTATGATTTAAGCTTATAGAATTTTTCGTAATATAATTTAACCCCTAAATGTATGCAGCATCCTTATTTTCAGAAGAAATGTGAAAATTAGTTTTACAGACGTAATGGTCTTTAAGGCATCGTGAATATATTAAAAACTATAAATTTTCATACGTCTTCATAAGATTTTTCATTAAAACAAAGTTTTTTGCAAGTTACCCCATTTTCTGAGGAGGGTGAAAATCGCATGTTTTTAGAAAATTAAAAATTACTAAAGCAAACAATAATTTTTCCATCTACGTCAATTTGATGTCCCATCATTCTTGAAACTTTTAATGCATAAGGGGTAGGATTAACTGTGAAAATTAGTTTTTTAGAAGCCATTTAAGTTAAAAATTGTTGCATATTGCCCCAGCTGACGGTAAAACAAAAGAAGATGCCTTAAATTACAGATTTTTCAAAAAAAAAAAACTGTACATTTCTCTAAATCAATGTTTTTTAATTAAAAAACTTCATTTTTATGATTTCTTTTTCATTTAATTCCTTTAATTTCATTGGAAGTTCTTGATAAATTTGATCATTTTTATATTTTAGTTGGGAAAAATCAGTTTACGTTGAAAATCTATTTATGCTTTTCTAATTCAAAGTAAGAAACCTTAATTTTAAATTGACCAAAAAATTATAATTTTGCAGTTTTATAAAATAACTAATCCGGTGTGCTTTGCTACACTTTGCAAAACTGAAGAAATGAGTGTAAAAAACAATTTGAATTTTTGTTTATTAGGTAGTATATTGTTTTCAATTGGAGTTTTAACTTCTAAAACAACCACTTTAAATGAAAGCTACTTCTTAAAGTACGAATGACTTATTGGCTTCATTAGTTCTTGAATTATGCCAAAAATATGTATGAAAGCCTTCCTGCTTCCTTCCCGTCGTCCCTCTAAAAGAAAGAATCAAAAAACATTTCTTGTACCCCAAAAAAAAATAAACTTTTTGTGTACCTTGTTTGGTACGCTGTGACACCAATTAATTAATTTTTGTTCTATTCGTACTTAATTTTACATCTTTTCTTTTCCTAAAGATAATATAATTAGAAATATACAAGGGCGCTGCATACATTCAGGGGTAAAAACCACGTGTGAGCCATAAGGCATAAGGCAGCGCACCTAGCGGTTTATTTCGGAAGCTAGTGGTTCCGCTCAAGATCAAAGATGGTTCCACTCAAGATCATATTTTACTTTTAAAAACTACGCCGTTAATTGATATTTTGATGGAAAACTTGCTACAAAAACCCGAACAATGCTTTTTCATGAATTTTTCTACCATTTTATTCATTAAGAATCAGTTTATAACGGTCAAGGGTAACATAAATTGACGTTCAAAGTCAGCGTAGATTGATGAAAATTGCAGCAGAAATGGGTATGTTTTTAAATCTTCTAATAACATTATTTCAGTTAGTAAATTTTAACAAAAATGTCAATGCTTGTATGAAAAGATCTTGAAAAAATATTTTTTCAACATTTTGATAAGATTCATAAACAATCATTGCCTAGATCTTAGGAAAAGTAAATGGTTCCGCTCAAGATCAGATTTCGACTAGTTCCGCTCAAGATCATTTACCCTACTTTTATTTTTTATTACGAGGCACAATAAAAAGTTGGCACTGCGTTTATAAAGTTTTTCTTAATCTAGTCTAGAATAGTCGACGATAACACTAGTTTACAAAATTTAAAAAAAATCGTGAACTTGATTAACTGACCAACATTTTTAATGTAAAATCGGGCGCTGAATCCGAAAATGAAATTCAAAAAAATCTCAGTAGAACCGTTTTTGAGTTATGCTCCAAATATGAAATTTCAGAAAAATTAAAAAAGTTCATGTACTTAGATTAAAATATCTCGGACGGCATAACAGTAATTTGAAATTCCTCTTTTGCATATTCAAGGTGAATAAATTTTCTATCGATCATCTGAACACTGTTTTTGCTTTCGACCAACAGTATTGTTGATATTAGTGACTTTATGAGAAAAAAATTTATAAAAAACGCATTTTTTTAGAGAAAAATTTATTTCAACGAAAGTTTTAGACTCGATGGTAGCATTTAAAAAATCTGATTTTCTTTTGCGCTTAAATGTCTATTCAAAACAAAGATTTCAAGTGGTAATTTATCGAAATCGGTTGAAAATTGAAGAAGTTATGGCAACTTTACCATAATAGTATTTTTTGTAGTTTTTCATAATTTAACGAACCGCAGTACACTTATCATAGTATAGGAAGAATGAAACATGATAAATCTCACTCGCTTCAAGTCAAAATTATTTATTAGTTTACCAGAAGGTCACATGCCAAGTTTCAGGAAGATCTGACCATAGGGAGGGGTCGCTTGTGTCTCAAACGTGAATAAAATTTTGAGGTATTTTGCCCGGAAGGAACGAAAAATACTGGTTTTTCATCAATAACTTCTTTTATCACTAGCTGATTGTTTTTTATGGTTAATTTTCTTAAAGCTTAAGTTGAGACAAATATTTCACCCGAAGACAGTAACTCGATTGGATTTGAAACAGAAAAGTTATTGCAGTTCAAAGGCCGCAAATTTTGTCCAACACGCAATGAGTACTTTTTACTCATTGCGTTTTATACGAGAATTTTCGACCAAAACAAAATCTTTGAACCGCAATAACTTTACTGTTTCAAATCCAATCGAGTTACAGTCTTCGGGTGAAATATTTGTCTCAACTTAGGCTTTAATAAAATTAACCATAAAAAACAATCAGCTAGTGATGAAAGAAGTTATTGATGAAAAACCAGTATTTTTCGTTCCTTCCGGGCAAAATACCTCAAAATTTTATTCACGTTTGAGACACAAGCAACCCCTCCCTATGGTCAGATCTTCCTGAAACTTGGCATGTGACCTTCTGGTAAACTAATAAATAATTTTGACTTGAAGCGAGTGAGATTTATCATGTTTCATTCTTCCTATACTATGATAAGTGTACTGCGGTTCATTAAATTATGAAAAACTACAAAAAATACTATTATGGTAAAGTTGCCATAACTTCTTCAATTTTCAACCGATTTCGATAAATTACCACTTGAAATCTTCGTTTTAAATAGACATTCAAGCGCAAAAGAAAATGAGATTTTTTAAATGCTACCATCGAGTCTAAAACTTTCGTTGAAAAAAATTTTTCTCTAAAAAAATGCGTTTTTTATAAATTTTTTTCTCATAAAGTCACTAATATCAACAATACTGTTGGTCGAAAGCAAAAACAGTGTTCAGATGATCGATAGAAAATTTATTCACCTTGAATATGCAAAAGAGGAATTTCAAATTACTGTTATGCCGTCCGAGATATTTTAATCTAAGTACATGAACTTTTTTAATTTTTCTGAAATTTCATATTTGGAGCATAACTCAAAAACGGTTCTACTGAGATTTTTTTGAATTTCATTTTCGGATTCAGCGCCCGATTTCACATTAGAAATGACCTTCAGTTCACTGAGTTCAAAAATGCTGTAAACTAGTGTAATCAGCTGTATGTAAAAAAAATAAATTTGATAGAAATCGAAAAACAGATGTTCTTTGAAAAATCCACAGCAGGTTTACTCGTTTTTAAAGAGAAATCGTTCCCAGATAAGGCTTTCAAATCAGTGTAATCGCTGTGTTTCAAGATCAATTGAATAGATTTTTCAATTTTCATAAGTTTTTTTTTCAATTTAAATTGGTGTTAGGGAAAAATTTAAAATAGATGAATAATGTTCCAATCTACAAATAAATAAATTTATTTGACATAAATCTTGAAATTTAAATATTAAAATGAAATCTAGATTTTTTTCTGAAGCCAAATTTGCTATAAGAAACATTAAACAATAAATGAACAAACCACAACTAATGAAACATTGTATCGAAACCGGTAAAAAAGTGGTAGGCACCCTTTATTCCCTCCACCGATCCATGACCATTCCAAGAAGCAAAAAAAAAGTGCGGTCTCACTGCCAATCGGGAAGCAACCGATTTTTCTCTCTTTTATTTTACCATCTAATCGTTCAAGTGTAAAACCAAAAGATTGGTTGGAAACAATGCAGGAAAACCATCTCGATCGCCGATCAACAGATCAACTAATCTCGATTCTGGGTTAACCGGGATGTACGAGCAAGATCAATTGGCCCCTGCCTAAAGTGAGGTTCGTCGCTTTGCGCCCTCGAAAGAGATCCAAGTCACCGGAAAACTCGACGATTTGTAGTTGATGCACTTTTGGACTATTTGGACGCGATTGTTGAAATTAGAAAGAAAAAAACACTAATACAACTTTGGTAAGCAATGAATGGAAATTGAAAACTGAAAACGGCCCAACCTTCCGGTGAAGGAACGCCGGAATAAACCATCATCGCCACAATTCAAAGCCCGGAAACGAGGTTCATATTGGGTGCTATTTGAATTTGGTTCGTATTTTTGAATGACTTGAAATTAATGGTTGAAAGTGTATTTCGAACTATTGTCATGGTGTTAAAAGCAATAAAAATAAATTTGAAAACAACTGTTCAAATTTAAAAAATGGAAATGTGACTTCACAATTTTACTGCTTGAATAGAATTAAACTTAAAAAAATCACAACTCCTTTCGTAGCTGTCCATAAGTCGATTCTGACAGGGTTTGTGGCCCGTGTCATTTGTCTCGGACCCGTGCAGTGCATTTTCGTAACACCAATTAACCGTAAAAAATCGGCGCATTAAGTTGCCATAAACGACTCCGGATTCTACTCGGTTGAAGTTGCAGTTGTTGGAGGAGATTCCGTAAATGTATTTAGGCAGGGGAAGAAACCTCAACTAACTCGAGGAAGGTGGTTTGAGGTGAACAAGAACATTCGTTGGTAGGTGAAATACGCAAGCGCTTCAACGGTTGTTTTGGTGCCGATTTGAACTCGTCGACTAGGAAGTGTCGATTTTGAGTGGAAGAAAAAAAAATCGAAAGATTAAATTTATTGAAATGGAATCTTCACATAGATGAAATCCCATTTTTTGGAAATTCTGACTCCTGACAAAAATGCAGGATTCGAAGACGACGACGGGAGATGAGTTATCAAACAAAATTGTCTAATTTGGGGGTATTATTATGGAATTCAAAAAAAATGTATTTAATTTAGTTTTCTTCAATCTCTGAACACGCAAAACAATTATTCCAAATTTTGAAAAATATAATTTTGAAGAATTCAAACGGAAATTAATGACTGTATTAATTTTTCGAAAAAAAGCAATTAAAAACCCAAAATTTCCGAAATTCCAACTTCAATAAAAAATATAGAAAAATGAAATTCACATTTTAAATTTTTTGAACGTAATATGGATTGTAAATTTCCAAAGCAGAAACGATTTATTGAATACATTTAACAACAAAATATAAATCCAAAATTTTCGATTTGCGATACATTTTAAATGCGGCAATGTAAAACTTTTAACTTGGAAGTCCAAATTTTGAATCCACTCTCCAATTTCAGAATCTGAAAAAGGATTTCAATTTGGATCACAAAACTCCAAAATCCTATCTTATATTTTATCTCTCACTCTTTCTACTATCATTGCTTATCACTCATCCCTTATCTCGTTTTTCTTATCAATTGTCTTCTATCACTCATCTTTCATCTCCCATCTCCCGCTTTCCATTCCCCATAATCGATTTTGCATATTTTATCCCATTTTTTACATCGCATCTTTCATTTTTCATCTCCAATTTCATATTTCCCATATTTCATCTTTCATCCATCTCTCGTCTCTCATCTCTCATCTCTCATCTGTCATCTCTTATCTCTCATCTCCCATCTTTCATCTCTCTTTTCTCATCTCTCATCTCTCATCTCTCATCTCTCATCTCTCATCTCTCATCTCTCATCTCTCATCTCTCATCTCTCATCTCTTATCTCTCATCTCTCAACTCTCATCTCTCATCTCTCATCTCTCATCTCTCATCTCTCATCTCTCATCTCTCATCTCTCATCTCTCATCTCTCATCTCTCATCTCTCATCTCTCATCTCTCATCTCTCATCTCTCATCTCTCATCTCTCATCTCTCATCTCTCATCTCTCATCTCTCATCTCTCATCTCTCATCTCTCATCTCTCATCTCTCATCTCTCATCTCTCATCTCTCATCTCTCATCTCTCATCTCTCATCTCTCATCTCTCATCTCTCATCTCTCATCTCTCATCTCTCATCTCTCATCTCTCATCTCTCATCTCTCATCTCTCATCTCTCATCTCTCATCTCCCATCTCTCATCTCTCATCTCTCATCTCTCATCTCTCATCTCTCATCTCTCATCTCTCATCTCTCATCTCTCATCTCTCATCTCTCATCTCTCATCTCTCATCTCTTATCTCTCATCTCTCAACTCTCATCTCTCATCTCTCAACTCTCATCTCTCATCTCTTATCTCTCATCTCTCATCTCTCATCTCTCATCTCTCATCTCTCATCTCTCATCTCTCATCTCATCATCATTTTTTGGTCTTCAAGTCTTTCATATTTTCATATCCATCCCATCTCTCAAATATCTAAAGTCTATGGAATATCTTAAATCTTCTGAAAGCCACAAAGCTGTCGGTTCTTTCAAAGCTTGAAGGCTCTTTTCAGGTTATTCAAAACTTAAAATATTTCGAGATAAAAAGATTTTTTTAAATTTCTCAAACCTACTAATAATAGAAACATCTGAGAAAAATTTGGAGAAAAATGAGGAGAAAGTGAAAGAAAATGAGAGAAATCTGAGAAAACTCAAATAAAACGAAGGAATAATAATACTTAGAAAAAATAACAATGAAGATAACAATAAGAAGAAAATTTTACACAAAAATTGCAAAAACAAATGAGAAAAAATCCGAAAAATTCAAAAAGAAACTTTTTCTATTTTTTTTAGAAAACTTAAGGAATATTTTTAAAGGAATAAAAAGTTATGAAAATAATTAGAATAACCCAGACTCCAATTTTTCTTCGGTGAAAAATTTACAAAAGTTCTATTTTGTGATTGCAAATATCTTTTGTTGATTTATCAAACAAAATATTTTTAGGCAAATTTTATATTTATATTTTAATTAATCATTTTTAACCACCTTCGAGTTTTTTTTTATTCAAAAAATCAATCCAGTATCTTTGTTACATTTAAGGCTACATATTTACGATTTTTTCAGAACAAAAAACTATATGAAACTATGTTTTCGGAAACTTCGAAAATATTTTTTTTTCGGTAAAATAGGTCATTTTCTCATTATAGGGCTTCAAGCTTCTGTTAGCTATAGCGAATGCCACGTAGATGTCAAACAGCTTACGGAGCTTTGGAACCATTATCGAATAACATCTTTTTATTCATTTAGCAAAAAAAAAATGTGTACACCTCCCGCGCACGGGGTTGAACACTAAAGAATTAAAAAGATACAGAGATATTGGGGAAAAATGTACGGAAATTTAAAAGGAAAAACAAGGAAACAAATTGAAGAACATAGGTAAAAATGGTTATGATAACAACAACAAAAATTAAAATTAAAAAAGAACAAAACGATGGAAAATGAAAAAAAGTATTTTTTTAATAAAGAAAAAAAAATAAAAAAAAACACCAATAAGAAATTTAAGAAAAATGGGCGATAATCAGAAATCAATAAAAGAAAAATTAGAGAAAATTTGAAAAAAAATCTGAGAAAAACTGATGAAAAATTAGGAGAAAGGAAAAGAAAATTGGAGAAATCTGAGAAAACTCAAACACAGGAAACATTATGAAAAATTGTTAATAATAACAACAACTACAACTAAATAAAATAGAAAATTAGATGAAAATTTAAAAAAAATGAAAATTTGAACCTTCTAGATCCCATTTTTTTTAGCGAAAAATTAACGGAAGTTTTATTAATTATTATTGACAAATAACTTTTGTTCTAAGAAAAACCTTATTTAACACATTTGATTTATCAAACAAAATATTTTGAGGCAAGTTTTTTATTTTATCATTTTTAACGCACTTAGTTAATTTATTTATTATTATTTTTTTTTTTAAACATCAATCCAATATCTTTAATTTAAGGCTACATTACAGGCTATTTATGATTTTCATCAAAACTATGAAACTATGTTTTCTGAGACTTCGAAAATGATGATTTTTGGTAAATAAAATGGGCAATTTTCACGTGTTTATTGATAGATTCTCGTTATAGATTCTCTTAGCTATAACGAGTGCCACGTGCACCATTACCGAATCTTAGAACAACATCTTTGATTCATTCAGCGAAAAAAAAATTGCGGTTTATGACAACTTTATTACATCTTGCCTACACCGGTTGATAGTCCGGATCTGGGACATAGAACAGCTACCGGAGCAGTGGAAGGAGGGGGTAATATGCCCCATCTACAAGAAGGGCGACAAATTGGACTGTGAGAACTACCGAGCGATCACTGTCCTCAATGCCGCCTACAAAGTGTTGTCCCGAATCCTACTCCGCCGCCTCACGCCACAAGCAAACAGATTCGTGGGAAGTCATCAGGCCGGCTTCATGGAGGGACGGTCTACGACGGACCAGATATTCACATTACGGCAAATCCTCCAAAAATGCCGTGAACACCAAGTCCCTACGCATCATCTATTCATCGACTTCAAAGCCGCATACGACACGATCGACCGTAACGAGCTATGGAAAATCATGGACGAGAACGGCTTTTCCGGGAAGCTAATCAGACTGATCAAGGCGACGATGGATGGAACGCAGTGCTGTGTGCGGATTTCGGGTGAATTGTCGAGTTCATTCGAATCGCGCAGGGGGCTTCGACAAGGTGATGGTCTATCCTGCATGATGTTCAACGTGGCGCTAGAGGGTGTTATTCGACGAGCGGTGGGCGAAATGCGGGGCACGATTTTCAACAGATCCAGTCAACTTATCTGCTTTGCCGATGACATTGATATAGTCGGCAGATCATCTGCGGCGGTGGAGGAGATCTACCGCAAACTGAAACGCGAAGCAGGAAGGATTGGGTTGATGATTAATACGTCCAAGACGAAGCTGGCCTGCGGATCCGAGACCGACCGAACCCGCTTGTCCAGTAATAACAAGGTCACGATCGACGGCGACGAGCTGGAGATAGTCGAAGACTTTGTCTATCTCGGCTCACTGGTGACCGCAGACAATGACACCAGCCGTGAGATCCGGAGGCGAATTATCAGCGGAAGTCGTGCTTACTATGGACTCCACAAGCAACTGCGGTCGAGAAGACTTTGCCCTCGTACGAAGTGTAACCTGTATATGACGCTTATTAGACCGGTTGTTCTCTACGGGCACGAGACATGGATATTGCTTGAGGAGGACCTGCGTACACTCGGAGTATTCGAGCGACGAGTGTTAAGAACCATCTTTGGCGGCGTACAGGAGAACGGAGTGTGGAGGCGAAGGATGAACCACGAGCTCGCGCGACTCTACGGCGAACCCAGTATCCAGAAGGTGGTGAAAGCTGGCCGGATACGCTGGGCTGGACATGTTGCGAGAATGCCGGACGACTGTCCTGCAAAACAGGTGTTCGCTACGAATCCGGTAGGAACAAGACGAGCGGGGGCGCAACGAGCGAGGTGGTTAGACCAAGTGGAGCGTGATCTGGCGAACGTGGGGTGCCCGAGAAATTGGAGAACGGTTGCTATGAACCGAGTGAATTTTAGGAATTATGTTCGTCAAGTTATGTCGTGAGACGGAATACTATGTAAATAAATAAATAAATAAAAATAATAACAACTTTATTACACCCCGCCTAAAGACAAGATTGAACACTAGAGGGTTAAAATAAATGCAGATATATTGAGGAAAAATGTGCGAAAATTAAAAAAAAAAAAAACAAGGTAAAAAAATGAAAGCAAAATAAGACAAAATTTCAATGATAACAACAACAAAAATTAAGAAAAATAGAAGCGAAACGAGGGAAAATTAAAAAAGTTTTTTTATAAATGAGATTTAATAAAAAAAATCAGAAATTAAAAAAAAATATATCCAAAAAACATCAGTTATGAGGGAAAAATTTTCGAAAATCAGAGTTCATGAAAGAAAAATTAGAGAAAATTTTAAACAAAATTTAACTTAAATTGGGAAAAAAATATAGAAAAACAAATGAAATAGCAGGAAAAAATGGAAGAAAAATTATATTCAAATATAATGTAAGAAAATTGGAAGAAAAATGGGGAAAAGAAAATGAGAAAAGAAAAATTGAGAAAAAAAAGTTCAATTAGATGCGAAAAATATAAGAGAAATTAGCATAAATTAAATCAAAAAAATTAAAAATAAGTAAAAGGTGAGAGAAATTTGCAAGAGAGGGAAAGTGAAAAACAAGACAAAATATAACGAAAGTAAAAAAAAATAATTGAAGATCAATTCAGAATTTTTTGTGACGATTGGGGAAAAAATGAAATCAAATGAAAGAAAAATGAAACTGAAGCTAAGCAGTAGAAGAATGAGAAAAATTATTTGAAAAAACTTCAGTTCGGTTAGTTGAGAGGGAATATTTTGCCCGAATGAATATTTTTTAGTCACTTTAGTTATTTTTTAGTCACTTTAATTGGCGAATAAAACAAAAAAAAACACAATTTTTTTTAAGAATTTGAAGTCTGAGATCTGAGAAAAATTTAAAAAAAAGTAGAAAGTTAAAAAAAAAATAAAAAAAAAACATATGAGAAAAGCAAGATTGTAATAAGAGTGAAATGAGAGAATGGAATAAAAGTAAGAGCGAAACAAGAAAAAAAAACAAAAAAAAAGGAAAAAACCGAGAGAAGTTAAAGAAATGTGAAAGTAAAATGACACAAAAAAAAAATGATAGAGAAAAAAAAAATACAGACCCCGTTCGATTTTGGCAACACGCCCGTATATTTTGTGTTGCCAAAATCGAATGTTGCCAAAATCGAACGTTTTTTTTTTTCATTTTGTTTTTTAGTTATTTTCACTAAATAACTGTTATAAATAACAAACCCGATTTAATACACTTGACAGTGGATTGTAGCCTTTCTTTCAGCCTGTAAATTATATTTGGGTACATATAAAACAAAATGAATTATGAATTTTCATTAATGAATTTCATACGCAATAAATCCAAAATGAATTTAGGAATTAAAGATTCAAAGTTTATATTAGGATAAAATTATTTTTATATAATCATAATTTTCATATAAATAACCTTATTTGCAACCAGTTGGAGATTTTTGAATGACTAGATTCTGGAATATTATGTATGATTCCGTTTCTATGACATTATAATCTAACTCAATTTACTCCTTTTGGAGTTACAGCATATGATATCTTCAAAATTGAAGGGGTATAAAAATTAAGAATACAATTTGAAAAAAGATGCCTGACCATGTATTTCAAATAATTCAACCTCTCAAGTAGAGGAAACAAATACATAGATAAAATTATTGGAACAAAATTTCAATTTCTAGAGTAAAATACGATACCAAAATGTAGAAAATCGGTAGAATAAATTTTGAAAATTAAAAGTATTGAAAATTTTGAAAGCGTAGTATTTTTAATTTTGTTATTTTGTTTTCTGTTTTGTTGATTTTGTCTATTTTGTTAATTTTGTTATTTTGGTCATTTTTTCAATTTTGTCAATAATGTCAATTTTTTCAATTTTCATAATTTTGTCAGCATTCTTAGTTGATAAATTTTGTCAATTTAACCAATTTTCTAGATTTTGTCAATTCTGTCGATTTTAACAATTTTCATGATTTTGTCAACTTTTTCAAATTTGAAAATTCTGTCAATTTTGTCAAATTTGTCAATTTGGTCAGTTTTGTTAATTTTGTCAATTTTGTCAATTTTGTCAGTTTTATCAAATTAGTCAATTTTGTCAATCTTGTCAATTTTGTCAATTTTGTCAGCTTTGCCAATCAAGTGTATTTTATCGATTTTGTCATTGTCAATTTGGCCAATTTTCTCAATTTTGTAAATTTTCTTCGATTTTGTAAATTTTGTCAATTTGTCAATCTTGTCAATTTTGTCAATTTTGTCAATTTGGTCAATTGGGTCAATTTTGTAAATTTCGCCAGTCAATTTTGTCAATCTTTTCAATTTTGTCAATTTTGTTAATATAGTGAATTTTGTCAATTTTGTCTTTGTCAATTTTGTGAATTTTGACAATTTGGTCATTTTGGTCAATTTGGTCAATTTTGTCAATTCTGTAGATTATTGTCAGTTTTATCAATCTTGTCAATTTTGTCAATTAAGTGAATTTTGTCGATTTTGTCATCGTTAATTTAGTAATTTTTTTCAATTTTGTCAGTTTTATCAATCTTGTCAATTTTGTCAATTCAGTGAATTTTGTCGATTTTGTCATCGTCAATTTTGTCAATTCTGCCAATTTTCTCGATTTTGTCAAATTTATAAATTTTATGAATTTTATGATTTTTTCAATCAAGTGAATTTTGTCAAATCAATGAATTAAGCCAAGTTTGTCAATTTCGTCAATTTGGTCAATTTGGTCAATTTAATCAATTTTGTCATTTTGTCGGTTTTTGTCAGTTTTATCAATCTTGTCAATTTTGTCAATTTAGTGAATTTTTTCGATTTTGTCATCGTTAATTTAGTCATTTTTTTCAATTTTCTCAATTTTGTCATGTTTATCAATCTTGTCAATTTAGTGAATTTTATCATCTCTTTTGTCAATTTTGTTAATTTTGTCAATTTGGTCAATTTTGTCAATTTCGTCGATTTTGTCAATTTTGTCATTTTTTTCAATTTTGTTAATTTTATCAGTTTTATCAATATTGTCAATTCAGTGAATTTTAATCCAGTTTTTCATCGTCAATTTGGTCAATTCTGCCAATTTTCTCGATTTTGTTAATTTTATAAATTTTATAAATTTTATGATTTTTTCAATCAAGTGAATTTTGTCAAATCAATGAATTATGTAAAATTTGTCAATTTCGTCAAATTGGTCTATTTAGTAAATTTTTTTTTCTGTTTCTTCAACTTTGTCAATAATGATTATTAGCTTTTTAGCTTTATATGCATGTTCCAAAAAAAATCCCAAATGCTTCAAACTCTACTATGGAGGGCTTGGTGGCGCTACTGTTTGGTTGTCATCTTCCATTGGCTTCAGCAAGTGAAAGTTCAGATTGACCTCCAAGCCGTTATCGGTTTTGCAAGACACCAACCCCAACAACAACAACGCAGCGTTAGATCTGAAGAGAGGAAGAGAAAAGGGAACAAAAAAACAAGCCCGAGAGCTTAAAGCTCAAGAGGATTCAGTAGCATTTGTCTTATTAGATTTAATTTGCTTAGACGGGCGAAATACTCTCCTGTCGTTGCTGCTTAAGAAAAAGCTTCGTAAGCACGAACGGCACGTGAGAAGATGAGAGGATGTGCATACATCGTCCGCGTACCCGTGTTGTTTTCCCCTTCTCAGAGCAATCTGTTCCTGAATATAATATTGGGCGAAGTTACTATCGCTTTCGTACCATGCAGTGTGGGCATGACGTACTCACCAACGACTTCATAAATTTCGGGGTCGTACCCCTTGGTGAAAACCATTTTTATGTTCAATAATTTAGAGCTTCGGTTCCGAAATTTTTGAAATGGTTCGGTTTCAAACTGAACCATTAAAATGAAAAAAACAATCATTAGCTGGGAAAATTTGAATTGTCGTCTTCCTACACGGTTTCTGTCACGATGACATCAAACCTGAGTGGGAGTGAAGCCTGTCTGTTCTCCCTTCCACACATCGACAGGTCCATACTTTTAGATAGCAAGCGCGTATCTATGACGTCACGTATAGTTTGACGTCATATATACGATAATCTTGATTTTAGTGATTGCTGGTTGTGGCTAGCAAGGCCAATTGACACGTTTTTTGGAGTGATGATTTGATGATAATTACTATGAAAATTTATTTTTCAAACTATTTTGTTTTTTTTTTTCTTTCTTTTATACATTGAAGAGGGAAAAAAAATCAAATTTTTTAAGACAAAAATCATTTTTATTGTACTTCCCAGTTTCGCAAAAACGTGTGGAAAAAGTTTACAAAAAATTACACCAACACACACAAATACACTGACATCGTCTGAACTCATCGAGCTGATTCGATAGGTACCTATAAAGGTATATCTAAGACCCATAATTAATGATCTCCCAAATCGACCGATAACTATACCTTTCTGAAAGAAAGGCAAAAACGTTATTTTTAGCCAATTTCGAACCATTTGTAGTTATTTTTAATTTTTTTCATAATGTTTTTGATGCATTTTGCACTTTTCTTGTTTTGTTTGTAATGTTTGTTTTCTTTTGTCATATTTGCTGTTTTTGTCATTTTTCATCATTTTTTGGTTGTATTCTGTCAGATTCAGTCTGTGTTTGAATTTGGTTTTGAACTTTTAGAATTTTTCATCTTTTTGTCATTTTTGAGTAATTTATAACAATTTTAAAAATCTTTGGTTTTTATTGTTGCATTTTATCACCATTTCAGAACATGAAAACGTATTTATGGTGTTTGTCTAAATTAAACTGGTCCTGCTAGAACGAAAACTAAAAGGTAACGTTGTTTCTAAAAACCGTTCGATTTTGGCACATGTACCTAAATCGGATGTTGCCAAAATCGAATGTTGCCAAAATCGAATGTTGCCAAAAACAAACGGGGTCTGTACTAAAATAACAAAAATTAGAGCAAACTGAGATCAATCTCTCCTTCAAGGCTTTCAAATTTCTCGAAGCTCTTAACATCTCATGTATTCAAAATCCAAAAAACCTATTTCAACTTCTTTTCAAATAAATAACATCTCTCAAGATTCTTGTATTGATTAAATCTTACAAATCTCTGAAATCTCTCGAGTCTCTCAGGCAGGGTTGCCAACATTTTTTTTTTTCAAAATTCAGGGACATGAGAAATAAAAATCAGGTTTAACGGAAATTTCGGTCGAAGAGAGGACATTTTTTGGTCGTCTATCCAGATTTTCAGCTCCACCAATGTCTTTAATGCAGTTCCGCACTACCCATTTTCCATCATATTCACAAAAATCAGGGAAAATTAGGCTTATTTTCAAAAATCAGGGGAAAACGGGAGCTTTTCAGGTTATCAAACGCCACAACGTGGTAAAGTGTCTATAATAATAAAAAAAATGATTGGTCCTCCAAAAATCAGGTAAATCCTGAAAAATCAGGCATATTGGCAGCCCTGCTCTCAAGTCTCTGATATTGTAATACATATCTCTCGATTCTCTCAGATCCTGCAAAACTTTCAAAACTCTTACAAATGTCTCAAAAATCTTAATATTTTAAATCTTAATCTTAATATTTTAAATCTTAATCTTAATATTTTAAATCTTAATCTTAATATTTTAAATCTTAATCTTAATATTTTAAATCTTTTAAACCTCGATACTCTCACAAATTTGTACAACTTTAAATTCCTCTAACAAAACAAACCGCAAATTAAGACAGAAAATTTAGATTTCGTAAATAAGAATTATGTTTTTAGATTTAAATTTCAGGGGTTGGAACACAGTTGAAAAATAGTGAATTTAATGAAATTGCTTGAATTTTTTTAGAATTTCAATTGTTGCCATCGACAAGTTCCCATACTAACTGCAGTTCATTCCGTTTTCAGCAAGTAGCGAGTGACCTAACGGTGTTCGAACGCCCGATAGAACATTCACCATCAGCCAGGTGCCAGGTTACCTGACCTAGTGCAGCTATGTAGCTGCACCAAACCACTAATCGCGGGTCTCTGAAATTGGAGGTCGCGCGCCGCCATCAACTTCTATCCGTCTGTTTATGTTCTTCGCTCCATACTTCAACTTTTGTAGGGCTATCGATTGTACGGAGGAATGCGCGAACACCTCTAAGCTTTACCCTACAATTCAAACCATCCCCCCAAAACAAAACTTACCTTGTACCTCCTCCTACACACGGCGACGTTCACACCTTCTCTCCGGAGGAAATCCGTTACCGGTTTTTGCTCTTTGCCTCCTCCGACTTCTTCTCAGAAATGTTGTCGATGGTTTTTTGCTGTTGTTGTTGATGCACTTGAAAAGTTCACTAGTTCCAAGTTGGATTAGCTCAGGCTGGAGGCCATTCGGAAGAACCAATGAATGCGAGCACTGCAATAGAGTAGAGAGAGGAAAAAACCACATTAGCGATACCAAAAAAGTGTATGACTCCGCGGTCTCGCGCGGTGCCAATTTAGAACTATAAAAATTTATGACTGGTTTACATCTGACAGAGGGTTTATGGGGTTGGGCAATTGTGTGCACAATTCCATTCATTATTTGGGTCAATTAATTATGATTTATTTCTTTCGTCTGAACTGCAGCAGCAGCAGGGGTTCACTGCACCGAGAGAAATGTTTCGATAGGCTGTAACACAACTTCAATGACATTTACAACGTTTTTTTATCCTTTTGTCAGCTTCTATGGAATAAACTAAAAACTAGAGATGTACCGGATATTCGGTGCTGTTAAATCAAATAAAAACTTGAATTCCTCTTTTGAAAGTTCAAAATTGTGTGTCTAAAGACGATTTTTTACATTAAATTAAAAAAAAAAACAAAGTGTCTCTAATAAACTAAATAATAATAAACGTTAATGTTCGTTTAATCCTTAGATACGATTTACACTACTGCTTTAATTCGATGAAAATTCATATTTCAAGTACTTAATTTTCTATATTTTTCCTTCATTAGAATAATGCCTAGATTTTGTTCAGATTTTCCAATTTCTTTAAATCATCTAAAATTTGCCATCATTATTCTATTTAACATCTGTTTTGAAGATATTTTGCTCATCTAAATCGATATCAAATAAACAATGTCAAATTGCTTGGCATCTGTTTCAACAATTTTTTTTCATACCCGATTTCACTGGAATTCATTCTCTTATTAATAAACGCACTAGAAGCGACAAGCGACCTGATGCCATTTCAGTACGTTGTAACATTTTGAAAATCGACCGATCTTTCAATGAAGCGCGCTTAAATGAAAATGAACACTTAAAATCTCGGATAGACGACGAGAGCCCGAACTTGAAGAAGATCTTATGCATTACACATCTGGTAAAAAAATTTTGACACAAATACATTATGGGCATTTAGATATATTACCCCGAAAAGTTCAAAAGGAATGCAAGGATGTTCTAATTTTCTTACACAAAACGTAAACCATTTTTAAAATAAGTTTCGTTTATAGTTTGACTACAAAAATTAAATTTCTTCGATTTTTTTGACTTCTCTTTTGTTAGTTTTTGTAATAGAAGAATATGATTATGATTAATTTTATATGATTCCATTCCATGCTTTTTAGGATAATAATTCATTTCAGTAATTTGATTTTGAGTCTATTGTTATATTTTTTTTCTGATTTTTTCGTTCTAGCCTGTCTTTTCTTCGATTCGTATTTTAAAACAAAAAAACGTATTGTTTATGATTATTTGTTGAATTTTCATTTTCTTATACAAACACTTTTTCCATAAATATTTCATTCATTTTATTAGCAACTTTCAATAATTTTTATTGAATTGATAATCGTATCTATTTTTGTTATTCAATTTTTTTCGTTGCTATTCCTCCAAAAAATTTATATTATCCGACAATTTTCGTAACTTTATTTTTTTCCCATTTCAATTCATTTAATTTATTCCTATTTCATTTAACTCTCTACTTTTTTTTAATTTTCATTTGCTCCTTTTAATTTTTTTAATAAGTTCATTTGAATTTAGTTTTTAATTTTTTATTCAGCTTAATTTTATAGGTTTTTTTTTATTTTTATCTAAGTTTTTTCTTCCTTTTTATCTTTTTAAAAAAAAATTTCACCCCTTTATTCCTTTTTTTTCTTCTTATTGTTCTTTATATTTTTTTTCTTTTTATTTTTAATTTTTTGTTTTTTCTTCCTTTTTTTTGTTCATCCTTATTCCTTTTTTTATAATCATCATTTTATCATCAATCATTTTATATTATCCGACAATTTTCGTGACATTATTATTTTTTTTTTTATTTGCCCATTTGAATTCATTTCATTCATTCCTATTTCATTTAAACTCTGCACTTTTTTAATTTTATTTGCTTCTTTAAAATTTTTGAATAAGTTCATTTACATTTTATTTTCAATTTTTTACTAAGCCTAATTATATAGGTTTTTTTTTTATTTTTAATCTAAGTTTCTTCTTCCTTTTCCATCTTTTGTTTTTTTTTAACCCTTTTATTCCGTTTTTTCTTTTTCTTCTTCTAATTGTTTAATTTATTTTATTTTTTCTTTTTTTTCTTTTTTTTTCTTTTTTTTTCTTTTTTTTTCTTTTTTTTCTTTTTTTTTATATTCATTCTTGTTTCTTTTTCATCATTTTTTCCTTTGTAATTTTTTTTTCATTTTATCCTTTTTTCTTTTTTTTTTTCATTTTATTTCTTTTTCTGTTTTTTCTATTTTATTTCTTTTTTCTCCTTTTCTCCTTCAATTTCCTTTTCTTATTTTATCATGTTTGCCGAAATTTACTATTTTTAAATTCTTTTTATTTCTTTTCCTTTTTTTTCGTTTTTTTCTTTTTTCTGGATTTAATTTTCGTTTTTTCCTTTGTTTTTTCTTCCCTTTTGTATTTTTGTTCATTTCTTCCCTTTTTAATTTTTTTTCTTTTCTTTCTTTTTAATTTTTTTTTCTTTTCTTTCTTTTTTATTTTTTTTTCTTTTCTTCCCTTTTTTATTTTTTTCTTTTCTTCACTTTTTTTTTTGTCTTTTTCTTTTATTTTTCTATTTTGCTTTTCTTCTCTTTTTTCTTTTATTTCGTTTTGTATTTTTCGTTGTTTTATTTCGCCTTTTTTTTCTTTTAATTTTTTTGTATCATTTTTTTTCTTTTTTTATACCTTTTTTATATCTTTTTTTTTCATTTTTTTCATTTTTATATCTTTTTTTTCTTTTTTACATATTTTTTTTCTTTTTCATATCTTTTCTTTAATTTTTATATCTTTTTTTCTTGTGTATATCATTTTTCTATTTTATATATTTTTTTCTATTTTATATCTTTTTTCTATTTTATATCTTTTCTTCTATTTTATATCTTTTCTTCTATTTTATATCTTTTCTTCTATTTTATATCTTTTTTTCTTTTTTATTTTTTTTCTTTTTTTCTTTTTTTCTTTTTTTCTTTTTTTCTTTTTTTCTTTTTTTCTTTTTTTTTCTTTTTTTTCTATTTCTTCTTTTGTTTTCTTTTTTTTTTCTTTTTTTTTATTCTTATCTCAAAATTTTATAATTTTAGAATCTTCTAATCTTACGATTTTAATTTTTTATAATTTTTTTTGTTTGAATATTTTCAACTTTTTTTTGCTACACATTTTTTTAGTTGAATTTACTATTACTTTCTTTTGAAGAAGGATCAATATTATCAGAGTTAAACTAAAAGTTCAAAGTTGAAGTTTCAATGCGCGTGCATCCTGTTTCTATAGAAATATGGACGGTTTTGTAGGTGTACTTTTGAAAAGCGTTTGAAAATTATCTGACTCAATCATTCGACGGATTCGATTATCCGATACGAAAAAAAATAGGTTGAACGTAAAATCAAGTTCGACTTGTATTAATATTTTTCTGTTCTGTCTTTTAGAAAAAAAAATATTTTTATTCATTTAACATTTTTGTAATTTTAGACCTTTATATTCACTTCTTCTTTTTTTCGTTTTTAAAAGTATTTTATAGTTTTCGTTTTTCAAATTCTCCCAAAAAAAATTAATTTATTGTCCACCACTTTCAATTTATAAGTTTCAATTTCAAACCTTTTTCAAACCCCTTAAGCCTTAAGGGGCCTTAATAAACTTTAAGATTTTATTCGAAAAAAAATATGATGAATTATTCGAAAAATCCAACAGTTGAAAAAGATAGGAACTAGCATCTTTTGTGTTCGTTTTTTTTTAAAATAAAAAATCTTCAGTTCTCGATTTCTTTTAAACTGATTGTATGCAAATTTTTGCATACCAGTACATGTTCCATTTGCTCCAATTTATTGAATATTTGAATTATTATTGAATCCTCTCTCTCACGATGTCCGACTTATTTTTTAAAACTTTTATTTTTTTTTTTATTTTCAATGTTTCGATTTTTGATTTTAAAATTTAAATTTTATTTAAATTTTTCAATTCAATTCAATTCAAGATAAATTTACATTTTTACGAATTTAATAAATAAATTTTCATGAGGAACACAGTTTCGTACTTCCTAAAGTATTAATTTTTCATAAAAAAACAGTCTTCTTTACAATCTACTTTACAGAAATATAACAAAAAAAAAACAAGCGTGGATCTCAAGTGACGAAAACATAGTAATTTTCAAGTACCGGAAAATAAGCTCTAAAAATCGATAAATCATACTCATCTAAATTCTATGCACTGCTGCATCATGTACGCATTGTTGTTTAAGTTTCACCACCATTAAAGTTTTGATTTTGTACTATAATCAATTTGAAAATTTATTTTAACTGTAACTTGTTGATTCGAAGCGAACAGAGACCAGTGACCATAAATTTGAAAAAAATGCATGATGTAAAGCTACGTTTAAGAAAGCCGAATTTGGCAAGATATTTGGTTGAAATGACTGTAAAACTTACATCAAAAATATATAAATCGAAGGAACCATTTAAAATTAAGGATTTTTTCCCGGAATTTTTTTGAAGAATTTAGGATTGAATTTGAAAGGGTTTTTTTTCCTCTTGCAACCAAGAAGCATTTCAGTTAAAACAAAACGTGCAATTGCCCAAGCCTGAAAGACCTTGCTACTGGAATTTAATCGATCCTTATTTGAAAAGAACCAAATTGCTCACACTTTATTACCCTCCGAATGGGCACGAGATTAACCAACAGTCCATTACCAGCTAGAGCCACAACTATGGACATATGTACATAAGTCAGCACCCAGACCTTGCACAAAATTAATCAATTCAATCTTGAAATTGATAGAGACATGCTAGAACCGGTTACCTACAAGAAGAACGAAAAAAATTAAAGGCGCCCTTAATTGAACCAGAATTTGATTCGGTTCCTATTCGATCTAGTTTTTCACTATAAGTACCCTAACACGACTTAGCTTGGCTATTAGCTACCGCGTAATGGAATGTGTCAGGGAAAAGAAAGATCCCGGCCTTAAGAAACATGACGCCGGCGACTACGACGTTTTGATCCAATTATTCAACTGTTGCGAATTTAATTTCCTACTTTCCAAAACCGCACCCCGATTGGCAGTTTTACAAGTGACAAGGTGAAGAAAAACAGAACCCAGCCATCAGAAAAAAAACATACCTTCGCCAAAGAAGATTACGTGAATCTCATCGGAGCCCCAACCCTTAGCCGGCAGGCTAGACGACAGGCGGACTGCAAAAAATGGTTCCAATCGAAATCGAATCGAAAAAATGGCGTTACAATTTAGCACCATGCGCTGACTGACTGAATGACTGGTGTAACTCTATGATAAAGTCGAATTGCTGTCAGCTGAAAAAAAAACCTAACCTCAAACAATTCGCGTGGTGAAGGTTTTTCTAGTAACACCTGCGCGCATTTTCGCGGTTCGCGCGAAAAAAAAAACGCCTATACCGGCTGAAGAAATTTAAATCGAAATACTGGTTCTTGGCCGCGCCGTAGTCCCTTTGGCCAATTTGGCAGCTGAGTTAAGACTTGCTAGCTAGCTAGAAGAAATAATTTAAAAAACCATTACCAACTGTCTACTGGAATGCAAATTCCTCAAGTCGTTGCATTGCATATTTTTTCGCGTCATGTGGTTGGGTTGATGTAACGAAACTGACTACCAATCGAAGAGTCGTTTGTTTGAGGGACAAGTATCGAAATTAAAATTAAACTCTCCACCTTCATTGGCGCACCAGAATTCAGATTTTTTTTTTCATTATTTGACGGGTTGGCGATATTTTTGGAAAGATCTGAAGACCCTTGGCGCAAATTGTCAGAAAAAAATACCCACATCTGTAGGTAAAGATTTTTGTTTAGAGGCTTATAAGAGTTCCAAAAAAAAAACAATTTAAAAATCAAACAATATCAATTTCGATCTCTTAAAACCTTCCTACCTACGAACTTGAACGGTAATTACAAAACAATAGAGACCGGGTGGGTTTCATTCATTGACGCGTCTAGTCGATGGCGTCAAAAACCCTCCATCAATCCATTCAAGAGAAGAAATCCATTGTATGAGCCACAAAGTTTGTTTGTTTGCTTAATTATGTTTTGTTCCATTTTGTTACCCCCAAATTCTTCGCTAGGAGTTCAATTCAGTGGCAATCACAAAGCTGCAATAAGTTTCATTCATCTTTAGTCAGCCACTTTGGGGGCTGATTATAGAAACCAGTTTTTCGGGTTGAGAATTTCAATCGTTCGTTTATGGGTCGATGATTAGGGTCGATTGTTTGCTGTTCGAGTGATTAGTGAAATATCATCTACTTAGAGATGACTTAGTAAGCATCTTCCCCGTTAAGTGTCTATTGTATGAAAGGTTTGTTTTGTTTCTTAACCCTAATCCGCTCTCGAGTGTCAATATGACACTCTTGGAAGTTTGGCGGCTTGTAAATTTATTCGGGTGCATCCAAATAAAAAAAAATCTCGGGGACCCTCAATGAAATCTTGAAATCTTTAATTTTGCATAATAGCTTTTATATGGACCCACCCTGAAAGTCCAGGAAAAAAAACCGGGGGCATGATGAGCATTTTCTGCCGTAGAATCTAGCAGCGAATCCAACTCGATGAAGTCAACTGAATTATAGAGCTACAGCTTGACTAGTTAACATCTGACGATTTAGCCTAACCTAGGGGTGAGGTGTCGGAGAGGTAATCAGAAGACTCGAGTTCGATTCCCTGATCAAGGCTATTTTTTTTTTTTTCATTTACCATTCATGAACGATTTTTTTGTTGTAGCATTATACGGCAAACAAAGCACCAGAAATTCATAATTTTGTTATTGCTTTGTTTGATTGGTCTACGACTCACCGTTAAGTTCAAAATGCATCGATCATGAATGGTAAATGCAAAAAAAATCGACTCGACCAGGAATCGAACTCGAGTCCTTTGATTATCTCTCCGACGCCTTACGATTAGGCCAACTCGTCAGACTAGTCAAGCTGTAGTTCTATAATTCAGTTGACTTCATCGAGTTGATTTAAAGCTGTATTGTATGGTTAAATAAGCGTCCTTCTGAAGGTGGCCATTATGACCTTTTCTCCCCTACATATCAAATACAGATCTATCTTTATCACATGAGATATGAAAATCCAGATCCTAAAATAACAAAAAATAGACAAACTTACTCTTCAACAACAGTAAAATTTACCAAATCAATAGATATAACTTATCAAAAACAGGAAACAATTATACTAAAAAAAAGAGAAAAAAATAACCGAATTGATAAAAGTGACCAAGAGCTAAAAAAAATTATATAAATACTCAACACAAAACTGGAAAGCATTTAAAGGAAAGAAAAAAAAATTTAAACTAGGACAGAAAATAAAGATTTGTTTGTTTGATCAAATAACAAAAATTGTCAAATTCACGAAATTAAAAAGTTTAGGAAAAATTAAAACATATTCAAAATTGAATTTGAAATACCGTAAAACGGGGTAACTTTGACCAACAATAAATTTTTGCACATTATCATTAATAACTCAGTCCATAGTTTGAATTTTTGAAAACTGTTTTCTTCGTTTGAAAGCCTATTAATTGAGAATCAAATAGGCAAAATATGGTTTGTATTTGATAATTTCTTCTGTTAGTAAAAATGTAATTTCAAAATCTTAAAATATCTATTTTTTCCCAAGGCTCGTAAACAAACAGCTCTCCTGATGAATCCAAAAAGCATTTAGAATCAAATGGATTGTTGATTGAGAAAGAACTATTTGTTTCTTTGTATATGTATAGTTACAGTGCTATTTTATAGTCATTTAGTGATACATTTTGGATATTTAAAAAATAAGGACATTTTCCAAGAGTAAGCCCGTATTGGACAAATGGATAGGAACCCTATCAAATGGTTAACTTTGAAGAAAAAATGAAAATGGTAATAGTGGGAGGGCCTAGAAGAATGTGTGAAGATAAAATTTCTTTAGTATTTTGTAGCTCAAACTATTTAGCTATTGTTTCAATTTATGCCCCTAAATGTATGTACCATCATAGTTCTTATTTGATTATATATGTTTTTTAAGGAAAACGTTAAAAGCAAGATAAAATTATTAAACCAGCATTTGTAAATATTATGAAGGTGTTTTGTATCTCTTATGATCAGGAAAACTTGTTAAAAACGTCAAAACAGAGACATATCAATGTTACCCCAAAGCATCAAATTCAAAACAGAGACGAAAACGATTTTTAAACAAATTTAATGTGGTCTTATAAGTTTCTGCAATCATGTTTTACGTTTACAGGAATTCAGTACTGATTTTAAAAATATGAAACATGCCACATTCCCCTTTGCGATTATTTAATCGAAAAATATTGAAAAAAGTGATCAATATTACCCCGGATTACGGTATAAGAAACTGACAGCAAAAAATAACTGAATTTACAATAATAAAACGTAGTTGGACTAGAAATAAGATGACAAAATCGACTCAATCGACTCCATAGATATTCAGAAATTATAATTATTAAAAAAAAAGGTCAGAAACCCAAAAACCGCAACATACAATGAACACAATTTATCCTTGTCACATGTAATCTGACATAATCTGACATAATTATCCGAACTAAAAAACCAAACCAATGACATGAAAATTGGGTAAATTTACAAAATTCCATTTTTTTGGAAAAACAATGTTTCATTTTTTTTTTGACTGACAAAAAAAAAACAAAATTCAACAAAGAGACGAGATAAGACAATTTACGAAAAGGTGAGGAAATTTTTAAAAATAGAATAAAAGAATAAAGACACAGATCGGCAAAAGATTGCAAAAATTATGAAATCTAAAAAAAAATCAACATTGTGGGAGCAACGACAAAAATAAAAAATTGAAATTTTTTGTAATGCATAAACCTGACAGTGTTACTTCCTTCATAAATTGTCAAATGGATAAAATAGGCGCAATTGGAAAATTCACGAAACTGAAAATTTTGCTAAAATTAACGAAACGAAACGATTGATTGAAACGCTCCCTTCGAAACTGATGAAATTGACAGAAGAAAGTAGAACATAATAAATTGAAAACATTCCTTTTATTTTGTTGTCTACATTTTTTTCTAAATAAACGAAATTGATTGAAAAATATCACAGAAAAAGTACTGTTATAAGAATTTGAAATCAACTGATTTAACAAAAAAAAAATTATAGTGTTTTCGACAGCAAACAAATTTTTTTTATGCCATTTAAACAAGTTTTTTTTGATAAATTAGAAATTTCAGAAAAAATGATTTCCGGAAAAAAGGGGCCAAAAAAGACTTTTCTAGTTTATCAAAATAATAAGAACAGTACAATAGACTGAGTGGATTTGGGGTCATTTTTGAAATTCTCAAATCCTGGTACCTTGAACGCTTTGTTTTGTTTCAAAACTAATCCATGATTTTTTGCAGAATTGTGAAGTAACTTTTACATGAAAAACAATCAGTTCGACTGACATCACTGCTGGTGCCTAGCGATGTTTTGCTTGACAAGTACACGGAAAATAATAAAAAAGGTGTAATTTATCGAGATAAAAAAGCTCGTGAAACCATAAAAGGTAACTTCTAGCTATTTGAGGTGAAACTCACCTCACAGCGAGATAAAATTTACCTCTATCAAGCTGGAAAAAAGGTACAATTCAACGAGAAAAAATGTGAATCCGAAAAAAGTAAATCTTACCTAGTAGCGAGGTGAAGTTTACCTGAATTGAGGTACAATTCACCTAGAAAAAGGTAAATCCGAAAAAGGTACAGCTTACCTCGTGGCACGGTGAATTCTATCTAAATTGAGCTAAAATAAAGGTAAAATTCATCTAGAAAAAAGGTAAATAAAAAAAATCTTCTACCCGCTTATGGCAGCTAAGCAGTTTTTTTTTTTATCCAGAAACAACTTTTGAAATGGTGCGCAATATTCAAGAATCAGAACTCAAAAAAAATTGTAAATATAGCTTTAAAATTCAGTTTCCGCTAGCTTCTTGCGTCTTTCATTTTTCTTTCCAACGTAATCTCCGTTACATTTAAACATGCATTGCAGAGATTACTACGGCCAGACCAACCAAGTGCTAAATACCGCAAAAGATACTGGAACGATGGAACGAATAAAGCGTGAAGTTCCCCGCCAAACGCTTCATACGGGTTTTTGTAAATATAATACAATGTAAAATCTAAAACTGTAAAAAGGTTAGATCTCACTAAATAAATTGCATCGAGAGGATACATTCTTTACTGATTCGGATCCGTTCGTCTTTAGTTGGCAAGATCAGAGTGGATGATGTTTTGATACTGGATTACAACCGAAACTTCTGAAGCCGCTTCTCACGTCTTTTCGGTGAATGAAATATCCCCGGGATTTTTCCTTTTAATACAACGCACTTCACAATTAGTTCACAACATTCATATTCGCTGTTATAATCAGCTAGATTCCATGTTTTATTATTTGTATTTATTCTATTTCTGACTTCTAGAAAAAAAACACTTTTTTTACGGAGCGAAAATTTTGACGTCCTTGTAAGGCAACGCCTACTTGAACAGATTAACAAACCTTCCACATCAAAACGCGCTGATATGGGGTGTACATATCAAATCTTACTCTGAATCCTGAAACGCAATGTTAATTTGCACATATTGTTTTTTTTATATATTTCAATAACTACACTTCGATTGCCTAACTTTTAAGGATTCCTGGTGATTATAAATATCACATAGGTATAAGTCTTACGAATAGATACCTACATAACTGTTTTCCTCCTTTCAAAACACTAAGTTTAGAAACAAAAATCAACCTGCTTACAAAACACCAGAACACTTAGCCCTCTAGAAAAACGCTGGAAGTTATTGCAAAATGCAAAAATCAATTAAGGTCCTACGGACGCGCAATTGATGCCGCCGTTTGAGTAACGAAAAAAAAAAACAAATCAATGCAAAAAAAGGAAAAAAATGCAAAACAATTCAGCTGAAGCAATAGCCGTCAGATTTTCTTGCGATCCCTTCGGCTATGGCACAGGTTTCTGTTTTCCTCCTTCGCTACGATGAGGATTGTTGAAACAAATCTCATATGCGTTCAAATAGTAGTTTGTGCTGCTGCCGACTGACTGTCGTTAGTCTATATGTCTAATGTGATGTTGCACCCGTTTCTTAGGAATGTTTAGGGTTGCCAGATTGCCCGGTTTTATCCGGGTTTGCCCGGATATTTAATACAAAATTTAGGAACAGTCAGGCCCAGCCCAGATGCCGGAATTTCGTTGAAAAAAGCCCGGATTTTACCCGGATTTATCCACTTTATTTGGCAAATCAAATTAAAAAAAAAAAACAAATGGTGTTGTAGATTTTTTTTTTCGTACCTCCAAAACAAAATTTTTTGTGCAAGTTTTATAAAAATAATCATATCTGTTTTTTGGAATCCTAAAATACGGTTTAAAATCTGTCGATACATTTATAGAAACATACACCGTCTTAGCCGATTTAGGCTTTACAGACTGAATATAAATGACGTGGACAACTTAAGATTAACATTTAACACCCAGTACCGAGATGGGCATCGAACCCATGCCATTAGTGGACCAGCAATTATCGTCTTACCACGCTAACCACTCGACCACCGAGACGTACAAAAACTTTGATGCATAAATGATTTTTCAATAATTTTCCTTGATTGTTTCTGGGTTTTGACATAATTTGCCCGGATTTTCGGTCGTCAATTTTCAAATTTGATGTCTGGATTTTGCCAGCCTATTTCTTCAATTTTTTTGTATATTTTTTAAAATTTGTTTTAATTTTTTAAGATCGTTTTTTGTTTTTACACTTGGAAATTTTAAAAGTAGGAAGAATCTTAGTTCTGAAGCTTGAATCTGAAACCTTAAACAAGAGACATGAGACATGAAACACGAGACATGAGACATGAGACATGAAACATGAGACATGAGACATGAGACACGAGACATGAGACATGAGATATGAGACATGAGACATGAGACATGAAACATGAGGCATGAGGCATGAGACATGAGACATGAGGCATGAGATATGAGACATGAGACATGAGACATGAGACATGAAACATGAGACATGAGACATAAGACATGAGACATGAGACATGAGACATGAGACATGAGACATGAGACATGAGACATGAGACATGAGACATGAGACATGAGACATGAGACATGAGACATGAGACATGAGACATGAGACATGAGACATGAGACATGAGACATGAGACATGAGACATGAGACATGAGACATGAGACATTAGACATGAGACATGAGACATGAGACATGAGACATGAGACATGAGACATGAGACATGAGACATGAGACATGAGACATGAGACATGAGACATGAGACATGAGACATGAGACATGAGACATGAGACATGAGACATGAGACATGAGACATGAGACATGAGACATGAGACATGAGACATGAGACATGAGACATGAGACATGAGACATGAGACATGAGACATGAGACATGAGACATGAGACATGAGACATGAGACATGAGACATTAGACATGAGACATGAGACATGAGACATGAGACATGAGACATGAGAACTTCTTACTTCTCATGTGATTTGTAAAAAGTGAAAAATGAGACGTGAGAAGTGAGAAGTGAAAAATAAATCGACATTTCTCACCTCCCAAGTTTCACTCCTCATGACTCACGTCTCAATTTTCTCATTTCTCACTTCTCATGTCCTAGGTCTCACATCTCACTTCAAACTGACTTTTGATTTTTTATGTCTGACATCTAACGTCTCATTTCTCATTTCTGTGGTCGCATTTCTCTGGTCTCATGTTTTATGCATTAGGACTAAGGTTGCATGTCGCAAGTATCATGTCTAATGTCAACCTCATGAGTTTCAGAGTTGATCCTATTACTAACTTTTAATTTTTAAAGATTTCGGAATTTTCATGGTTTTTATAAGGATTTCCGCAATTGACATGGATTTTTCTAAACGATACGAGTACCCGTGTGATTTACAAAGCTTTTTTCATCCAAGTCTATCGTATTAATCGACTTGTAACCAGTAACGGGTCATTACGGTTGATTTCGCAGTTCAAGTTTAATAAGATAACTAGCAGGTATGGTTGAGAAAAAAAAATACATTCAAATTAGTTAACAAATTTACGGCAATCGCCTCAAGCACCCGTGAGAGCTACCGGGGCCAACCTGAGTCTGAGGCTGAACCTGAGCCCGAGGAAAACATCTGTAAACTGTCGATTTTCCGGCTTGTTTTCCAGCTGCTTTCCAATTATGATTGTAACAAACAACAGCAACGATCTTCGAAGCAGCAAACTCGCGGCGTCGTCGTCAGTTATTAAATAGCTGCGCTCTCCGCGGTTGGTTTGTTTTACGGAGGTATGATTTTTTTTCTGCTTTAGATTTAATCTTACACTTTTGCTTTCGTAGGTTCAGCTTGATGGTTTGAAGCGGCAACAAGTTCACATGGAGCTGTTAAAAATCCATTAATTGAATATTGTTTCGGTTAAGAAAATTTAAAAAAAAAATCGGCTCGTCATTTAAATTTAATCCTACCGCATACGCATAAATGAATATGTGAGACACTGAGTAGTCCTCTTGTAGGGTCAACTTTTTTGTTAGTATTTTTTGTACAATTTTCACAGCGGTGATTCCACCATCGGTCTTTTTGAGAAACCCCAGGGAAATGCCCGCAAACATGCACGGTCCTTATGTGTCGCAAATTGATCAATTTTGCTGTCGCTTGCTAAACGATATATATTTTGCTGTTTTTTTCGCTCGCCATGCTGCCCATATGTATTTATTCATTAGGGCAATTTTACATACATTTCTACCCCTTTCCTTCGCTCGGCTCTAGGGGGCCCTGATGAAGCCAAACCACGCGAACGATTATATCAGACAAATTGGGTTACAATTTTTCACATACATAAACATTCACCCGATGAAAATTATGCAAGGTTGGCTAAAACGGGGGAAAAAAAGGAGCTTTGATGGGGCTACCGATTGTCAGCATTCAGGCAATTTGCCGCGCGCCCAATCGATGACGATTTTTGGCTCATAAATATCGATCAGACTGGCCGAATAACCTGCATCTCCTGCCTTCGCAGTTTTGTGAAGAGTGAAAGAGTTCAGCAGAAAAAGCAATCGAAGTCATTGATGAATGAAATCGTTTTTCGAGCGATGGAAGCTTGATCTTTGTGATGGAAAGGGAAAACGTTTAGCATCTTTGTGTTGCAAAAATTGAATGTTGGATTGATAATTACAACTTGAGTTATATTTTCCAACTGAAAACTGTTTTTCTTAATCTGATACGTGGCGACCGTGACAAATCATATGAAGAAACTTACATACGTTATTTTTTATCATTTTGATTTGAATCAAACGTCAAAATGATAAAAATACAAATATTACAAAATAACACATAAATTATGAATAACTGACAAAGAGCAGATATTCTATATATCTGCCGTACATTGAACTCATAATTTTTTAAACGATTATTATACATACAAACAATTTCCGCCTTTAAAATCATTGACTTTTTTTGAAGAAAAAATCTTACACAAAATCACCACAACAACAACAATGCACCAAACCCTCTAGAAAACGCTGGAAATTATTGGAAAATACGCAAAATTAATTAAGGTGTTACGGACGCAATCGAAGCCGTTAGCTCGAAATCACTTTAGCAATTAAAAACACATAAAAAATAAAAGCAAAAACAGAAAAGAATGCAAAACATTTCACTTGAAGTGAGGCACAGGTTTCTGTTTTCCTCCTCCGCTTGCTAGTGGCTTAGGATTGTCGTTTGAGTTCAAATCTTATGCGTTCGGACCCCTCAAATTGCCCTTTATGCTGCTGCCGCCGGCCGGCTGTCTTTAGTCTCTTCGGGTCCTTGTCCACGGGCTCCCTCTGTCTCTAATGTGTGGTGTTATTGCACCATCCATTTCATTGGAATGTAGTTGCATAGAAACATACTTATGTACTCAGATGTGCAATGTCAATTACGAATCAAATGCTGAAGGCTTTTTCCTTTCTTGCTTAGTTTTAGATTCGTTCTGACCCAGGGGTTGTGTGTTGTTGAACTTTGAGTTTGGGATTTTTCTCTATTCGATTCAGAATATACGTCTGGTTCATACAATGTCACTATAGCAAGTTTTTGAAAAATAAGGACGATTGCATTGTAAGTGTTCAAATTGCTGCAGTATAAGATGACAGGATTCTTGGTGATTCAGGTTATAATAACTGGTATTCTTGATGATAAAGTTCATAACTCACTTATCAGGTTTTGCCATATTTTGAAAAAGTAAAAAAAAACTTACCACCCTTCATTTCACAATCAAATATTTAATATTTGAACTAAATAATGTTGTCCTGAAAATTTTTTTTGTTTGCACCAATCCGAGATATGACAGTTCGAAAAGTACAAAATTTTTGTTAAAAAATTCCTTATAACTAGGGAACGTCTGCAGATACAAGTTTGCTCTCTGAGAAAAAAAAAGTGCGAATATTCATTTCATGCAAATGCTTAGAAGACATATTTCTTGTATGGTTTCATTTTCATTCACAAAAGTTAGAGCCAAAATTATATTGTTTTCGACACATCCTAACATTTCAACATTCAAGAAATCATAATTCATCTACAAATCGTCATATTTATGTGGTGTCTACGGCAATGTTGCCTCAAAATCAGTTGGCTACAACTTTGTAGAAGACAGTTTGACTCTATCTGTTTACTGGTAAAAGTTTTTCTGCGTAGATCATGCAAAATGACACGTCCTAATATTTGATTAAAGATTATTTAAGCGCATGGTTTTAAGAGCATCTTTGTTGAAATCACAATTTAACTATCTCTTATAGTATCTTCGTTATTAATTTTGTCGCGATAAAGTTCAACTTTGGGATTTTAAACTCCGAAGCCCTGAGGTAAAGTCACTCAACATCGGGGATTGTTTCGCACATCGTGAGCTACGATAGCGATTGTTGTAAGTCCCATCCTTCGCCCAACACTATAATCGTAAGCACTGATTGCTCTGAGAAGGGGAAAACGCCACGAGGACAAACCTGTCAAATACTACTCATTCGTCTCTTTAAGTTTTAAGCTCTAACGCTAGTTTTTTCGTTCTCTCTTCTTTACCTGTTTTCACACCTTAAGTTGCACGATGCAAGCCTTTCGTTCGCATAGAAAAACCTGAGCAATACGATTGTTTGGTTGTTGTTGATGTAGGGCAGAGGTGCCAGGTGACCTGATTCGTCAGGATTTGTCCTGATCTTCGAGAAACCGTCTTGATTTTTCAAAAACTCTCGAGTTGTCCTGATTTTTGAAAATTGGTCCCGAAAGTATTCTGAATTGTCCAGATTTTCATAAAAACTTCTCAAATATAGGTAATCGATTTTGCAGTCAAACTATGAGAAATAGAAAAAAAATCTGTTATAAAATAGTTACACCCATATAACTGATGGTAATCTTCGGTTCAGATGATATTTAAATGGTGTTTTTCGATATGAACTGCAGGCCAGCTAAAAAGCTGCGTGCTATTGTTACATAAATCAAGTCGTTTACAACACCTCTATTGCGGTTTTATTTATGCAATCTAAGCACAGCTGCTTACTATTTCCATGAATCAAGAGGTTTCCTGAATAATTCTGATTTTTAGCTTCGCGTTGTCCTGATTTTTGACGAAACCACCTGGCACCCCTGTGTGTGGGTAGAGTAAAGACTGAAGGAACCCGTGTGGAGAGATGTTATTCAACCCGTGTGGAGCACATCTCTCAATTTTAAGCTTTTTTTGTCAGATTTAAGTCTTTTTTTTATCTCAGATTTAAGCTTTAAGGTAAAAAAAAAACCTTAATCTGATAAAAAAGTTAAAAAAAAAACGAGATTCACTAACACTTAGCCAATAGATGTCGGTCATCCGTTTCATATGAGAAATTTTGTAACGTTGCATCAGAGGTGCCAGGAGTCCTGATTTGTCAGGATTTGTCCTGATTTTCTAGAGACCGTCTTGATTTTTCAAAAACACTCGCGCTGTCCTGATGGTTAAAAATTGGATACTAAAATGTCCTGAATTGTCCCGGTTTCCATAAAAACCTCTCAAATATAATTAAATTTTTAGGTAAACTTAAAAAAAGCTACTAAATCTGTTATAAAATAGTTAAACCCATTTAACAGATGGTAATCTTCGGTTCAGATAATATTTAAATGTTGTTTTTCGATACGAACTGCTGGCCAGCCAAGAAACTGCTTACTTCTTTTGCATGAATCAAGGCGTTCACAGCACCTGTATTTCGCCTTTATTTATGCAATCTAAGCAGAGCTACTTGTTGTTTCTATGAATCGATAGGTTTGCTTAAAAATCCTGATTTTTTGCTTTGCACTGTCCTAATTTTTGACGAAACCACCTGGCACCCCTTCGTTCCATCCTGTTAACGTAAAGACAATGACCGGATGGGAGCAAGGTTGCCGAAATCACAGAAAAATCTGTAATTTCACAGAATTTTGAGCAAATTTTCATCACATAATCAGTGTCACAGAACATAGAATTTTGAAAAATTCGCCGATTTCATAGAATTTTGATTGAATTTCCAAAATAATTATTTTTTGGCCAATAAATAATTTAAATTTTTTTAACTTTGATTTAAAAATGTATAATAAAATTGATAATTGGTTTTACCCAACTTAAATGTAAAAAAGACCCAAATGATCATACATTTTCAATTAAAATGACAGTAATCCATCACAGAAATTTGAGGTAAAATCACAGAACGTCAGATTTTTTTTCTCAAAAACACAGAGTTTTTTTTCGGCAACCTTGGATGGGAGTCAACCCGAACTGATACTTGCTGAAGCCATTGGAAGATAATAACCAAACAGTAGCGCCACCAAGTCCTTCATAGTAGAGTTTAGAGTATTTGGGAAGCTTTTGGGAACATGCCAATTGTTGGGGTGCGGTCCAAACCCTGCTTGGACCTTGCAGTGGACTGTATGGAGGGAATTTCCGTGGGGCAAACCTTGGGCTGCTGGTTGGGTTGAGTCTTCCGTGGGGGGTGTTGGGTTGTCCCTTGTGATGATAGCAATCTCTCCGGTGACGGTAAGTAAAAACTCCTCGTTGAAGTAAGGCACACAATTTATTTACAAAAACTACACATTTATTTTGGCTTAAAAAACACACTACTTTGAAACGAATTTATTAACTACGAAACTACATTAAACATATATTTAGGCAAATTATTCAAGTTTCAACGGGGTCTCATATGACCTGTGCCAAATCGCTCTTAAGACTGAATATAATACTAGTGAAAAATGGTGACCCTTTTAAGGGGTTTTTCTTCATATGTTTGTTATCTTCTCGAACTACGGTTCGAAAATCAGCTGTTTCGCTCGTCATTAACGCCTTTCCTTAAGACCTTCTGCTTCGTGGGTTTTCGATTATCGACCATCGCAGCATCGTGGTTAGGGTCCATAGATAGTCTACCAACATCCCGGCCCATCCTGAAATAGCTCGTATTTCTGAAAAGAAAGAAAAGAAAACCTCGCGAACACAACGGGTGGGTGCTACTGATCCTTCTCCGAGAAACTAGGCTGCTGGTAATCTGGTTGAGACGACGCTGGTAAAACACAAAGCTTTTCGACTGGGCGCGTAGAAGGTCCTGTTGCAGTCTTCAAAGTGACGACCCTTATGACTCCATCAGGTCCTGGAAAAACTCGATCTACTCGTCCCATCTTCCAACGGCTTGGTGGTAAGTTATCATCCTTGATGACAACTAGCTGCCCGATCTTTACTTCAATTGGTGTCTTCCATCTTTTGAACCGCCCTTGAAGTTGCGTCAGGTATTCAACTCTCCAACGATCCCAAAAGTGCTGGATTCTTTTCTGCAGCGTTTGATTGTTGTTCAACCTATTCAAGGGGACATCGCGAACATCTCTCTCCGGTATTTGTTGTAGAGGTTCCCCAATAAGAAAATGCCCCGGTGTTAGAGGCTCGAGATTATCAGGATCATCCGTTAACGCTGTTATTGGTCTGGAGTTGAGGCAGTTTTCTACTTGCACCAAAAGCGTAGTCATGTCCTCAAATGAAACCACGTTCTCTCCTAGAACCTTCAAAAGATGTTTTTTGGCTGATCTGACTGCTGCTTCCCAGAGTCCTCCGAAGTGAGGTGCTCCTGGGGGTATAAAGTGCCATTGGATATTGTTGTTCGCACACTCCTTCGAAACTGCTTCCTTGTGGTGATCGTTGCGCAGCAGTTTGAGGATCTCTCGCAGATAATTTCGGGCTCCGACAAAGTTTGTCCCATTGTCTGAATAGATGTCTGAACAGTATCCTCTTCTACCGGTGAATCGTCGTAAAGCTTGGAGAAAACGTTCTGTGGATAAATCGGACACGAGTTCTAGATGTACAGCCTTCGTACACAGGCAAATGAAGACTGACACGTATGCCTTAACCGCTGGTTTTCTTGGAGCTGGCCGAATGTATACTGGGCCAAAATAGTCGACGCCTGTCCTTAGAAATGCTCGAGCTACGGTGACACGTGCTTGAGGTAGTTCTCCCATAAACTGCTCAATTGGGCTGGGTTTCGCTCGAAAGCATTTCATGCAATTATGCACAACCTGTCGTGGAACATTTCTGCCACCAAGTGGCCAATACTTTAGTCTCACTGTGCTTAGCAGTAGTTGAGAACCAGCGTGAAGTAGCTTGATGTGATAGTACTCGAATAACATCTTAGTAAACGGGTGTTTAGCTGGTAGCACAATGGGGTGCTTCGTATTTTCCGATTCCATGGATCTTCCTAATCTGCCTCCCACGCGAATTAGTCCTTCTGATGATATTCGTGGGGAAAACCATCTAAGTGGTGAACTTCGATGTACGTTTTCGTTTTTCATTAACGCCTTCCACTCAGCAGGAAATGATTCTTGCTGAATGCAGCGGATGATAGAAAATTCTGCTTGTTCCAATTCTTCGACGGTTAGTAAGTTTTTGCAGTTTTCTTCAGATTTCTTAAGAATACGCATGAGCCGCATCCAATAAGCGGTACTGCGTATTAGTTTGGTAAATGACGAAAACCTTCGGACATAGTCTTCACTGAAGTCTGATACTCGACTGGTGGTTGGATGTGCGGTACGACGAATTTCCTCTTCTGCTATTTGAGACTCCAAGGTGCCTGGCTGCTCCGGATAATGATTTTGCCCTAACCATTCAGGGCCCTTCCACCAAAGACTGCATCCCTCTATCTGATTTGGGTCCATACCCCGTGAGATAAGGTCTGCTGGATTTTGCAAGCCAGGAACATGTCTCCAAGTACAGTTTTCCGTAATCGTTTGTATTTTCGCAACACGGTTAGCTACGAAAGTGGACCACGTCGCAGGAATTGCCTTCAACCATTGAAGAACACACGTAGAGTCTGTCCAGAAATGCATGTCGATCTCCAATTTCAACGCTTCGCGTACCTTAACAGATAATTCCGCCGACAAAAGCGCTCCACACAGCTCTAGCCTCGGAATGGATTGGGATTTTAACGGTGCTACCTTCGATTTCGCTGCTAGCAAACATACGAGAGACCTTCCATGTTTGTCGATACTCTTGACGTAAGCGCACGCTCCATACGCACGCTCGGACGCATCCGAGAAGAAATGCAGCTCCATATTGACCGCCTCTGGTAAAACTGCACATCGCTGGATTTTCAGGTTATTCAGGATTGATAACTGTCCATGGAAACTTCGCCATTCTTCCTCTACTTCAATCGGAACTGGATGATCCCAACCGAGGGTTTTCCCGTCTTCCTGCAGCCGCCATAAACGCTGCATGAAGATTTTTGCACTCGTTGTAACTGCTCCTACGAGACCGAGGGGGTCGAATAGCATAGCGATAGCTGATAGGATTTTCCGTTTAGACAACCTTTCCTTTGCCGCAATTTGTTCAATGGTGAAGTTGAAGCGAAAATAGTCCTTATGTGGCTGCCATACCAGTCCTAATGTTTTCACCGATGGATCTGGATCCAAATTTATCTCATTGGTTTGCGGGAGAGCAAGATCCTCGATTTTCACCTCTCTTAAAGCTGCTGCTGAGTTGGATGCGAACTTCCTAAGACGGAAACCACCACTGTCTGCCAATTTGATAAGATCTGCGCACAATTTTATTGCATCACTCTCGGTATCGGTGCCTGTGATAACATCGTCCATGTAGACGTCATCTACCAATGCCTTAGATGCGCTTGGGAATCGATTGTACTCATCGCTCGCCAGCTGTTTCAACGTTCTGGTCGCTAGAAATGGCGCAGGTTTCGTGCCATACGTCACGGTTGCCAACTCGTAGGTTTCAACCTCCTTCTTCGTATCCGTTCTCCAAAGGATGCTTTGAAGGGGCATATCAGCTTCGCATATACCAATCTGTCGAAACATCTTCTCTATGTCCGCTATAATCATGACTCGTTTCATCCGACAACGCATGATGAGAGCTCGAAGCTCGTCCTGGATTACGGGTCCAACCAATAAGGCGTCGTTCAAGGATATACCGCTACTGCTTTTGGATGATGCATCAAACACAACGCGCACCTTGGTTGTTGTGCTTGCCTGCTTTATGACCGGGTGATGAGGAAGATAAACACGTTTCTCGGGACCCACATTCGCCCTGCGCATGTGTCCGAGCTCCAGGTATTCCGCCATAAAACCGTGATAGTGTTGACGTAGCTCTGGTTCCTTTTCCAGTCTACGTTCCAGGGATTGAAGTCGACGGAAAGCCATCTCCCGCGACTCGCCAATGGTTGCCAATATTTTTCCGTCCTTCGGTAGTGCAACGGTGTATCGCCCAGTAGAACTTCTGTACTTGGTTAGAGCAAACTGCGCCTCGCAACGTTGCTCTTCCGGGGAATAATTGTTCGGAGACCCTATCTCCTCACAAGACCAAAAACGAGTAAGAAGTTCATCCAGATCCACCTTGGAGGCCGTATTACAGATGATGCGCGACGAAGAAGCTTGACTTTCTACCGAACCTGTCACCAACCAGCCAAACACTGACTCAATCAGCATAGGTAAACCTTCGCCCAGCGGAATCTTGGTCTGACTCGGGAAAAATGAAAAGAAGTGCTGTATTCCTAGCACCATATCCAATGATGTTGATTTGAAAAACGCTGGATCTGCTAGTTCCACGCCCTGCGGGAATTTCCACGTAGAAACCGTCACGTTTGTTGTCGGTAGATCCGCGGTAACCTTGGGTAATAACAAGAAATCCATCGGCCGAGAAAATTCCGATGTTCTTGACCGTACGACCGCTGACACCTGATGCTTGACCGTGGTATTTGATTGACCGATTCCAAGAACAGAAATGTTCGACCGTTTTCGAGACACCTTCATAAGTTGACAGAGCCCTTCTGTCATGAAGTTGCATTCGGAGCCTGAGTCCAATAAAGCCCTTGCCTGGAACACCTTGCCTGCATCGTCTTCCACTAAGACGACAGCTGTAGCTAACAGAACGGTTGAGGAATGATTCCTTGCCATGTTCGATGAAACGGATCCTGAGTTGGCGGCTGAGGTGGTTGCTGAAGCGGATTGATTACTGTTGGCAGCAGATGCGAAAGGTTGCGATGGGCGAGTATAGTTGTTTCCTGCACTGTCGACGCGAAAGCAGACTAACGTATGGTGTTTTCCCTTGCATTTGCGGCAAACCTGGTTCGATCTGCAGTCCGAAGCTTGATGACCACGCCGAAAACAGTTTCTGCAGAGAGAATTTTGTCGCAGCAGCTTGTCTCGAGCGGAAGCACTCAACTTCAGGAACGTAGGGCAGGTGTACAACAAATGGGATTCCGGACAAGCGATGCAACTTCCGGCCATCATCTGTGCTGCGCTGTGACTTGTTCTGGCGACGTTGGGTTTCTTCGGCCATTGAAAACCTTCCTGCTTGTTATCGTGAGCCTTAGGTGGAAGCGATGCCAAGATTTTCACGCGGGTTTGGAGAAATTGGGTTAAATCTACCACCTTGTCCTGGTCCTGATGAGCACTGTGCTCTTCCCATGCCCGACGTGTTATTGGATCCAGTCTGGAGCACAACATTTCCAGCAACAACAGGTCCTTATATTCTTCCGGTTTTACCAATTGGTCCAGGGTTTGTACGACGCGTTCGAAACCTTCCAGTAGTGCCTGAATATCGACGGCCGACTCCTTAGCCACCTTGGGAAGTTTAAATAGGTTTCCAACCTGCCTGCGCTTCAACACCTTGCTGTCATTGTACCTGGCCATTAGGATGTCCCAAGCTACTGAATAGTTCGCCCTCGTAAGCGCCAACGGATCGATGAGAGCCCGCGCCTCGCCGGTGAGACAGCCCTTCAGGTAGTGGAACTTCTCAACCTCCGGTAAGTCTGTCTTGGTATGGATCAGGGATAAGTACAGGTCCCGGAAGCTCAGCCACTGGTCGATGTCACCGTCGAACGTTTGCAACTTAATTTGCGGTAGCCTGACATGCTCGATGGTTGGTTGAATTGACGAGTCCATCATACGGGTGGAATGTAGAACACTGGCACCTCCTTCCAGTTCCTTGATGCGTTCCAACATAGATGCCTTGGCGTTGTAGTACTTCGTGGTGAAATCCTGCCGTATATTGGAACATGTTGCTTCTTTCGACGAGTACTCTTCGTGCATCTCAACCTCGATCAGCGCGTCGTTGATCCGATCCCATAAATCGTCCAGTTTCTCCAGTCTAACCTGGATTTGTTGAGCTGAAGTAACTTCCCCCAGAGTGCTTGCAAAAATGGTTATTGATTTAAACATCTCCATCAACGCCTTCACCTTTGTTTGTAGATTGCGCAGCGGTGGATTTTTCGATGACAAACTGGAAGCGGATGTCGTAGCCATGGTTGTAGTTCACTCACACAAAATTCACAGGAGAAAATGCACGGTGTTAGGATTCAATTCTGACTCTAGCTTCGGCAAGGAACATACACTGTAGAGCTTAACTTACTTTAAAAAACTTAGTACTGCACTCCTCTACAGGTAGGCTCCTCCCAATCCAAAACTTGAATGGCAGTGCGCGATGTGAATTTAGCGCCTGGAGTAACGCTTCCAAAAGCCCTCGTTTACGCGTGAAGATTGATGATTAACCTCGGTATCGATCAGACAAGTGGTGTTGTGGGCAAAATAATAATGTTGTAGTTTCCAAATTCTTAAAGCTTCGACTAGAACATATACTCTGTAGAGCTTAACTTACTTTCAAGAAAATTCAGTTGCGCCTCTCTACAGGTATAGGTATCCAAAATCCAGAAAATGAAGCTCGAAATGCGTGGGAGTACAGCTGCTCCTCGAACTACGCAAATAAAATTGGTGCGCCTCGGTTTATTCCAAAATATTTCGGTTGACTCGGATTGATCAGTTTAGCAGGGTGTTATGGCAAGGATAATGATTGGATGTAGTATTTGTATTTTAATATAGCTTCGGCAGGACGTATACTAACGGTTCTACTAACCTAACCGAAAAAACTATTGCGCAGCATAAAATCCAAATAGCAGAAAATCCAAAAATTCTGCTGAACGGTGTACTTGCGGATCCAATGCAGTACAAACAAATAGGCAAATGCACAATTATGCACATTCAAACATCCAACTCGTTCGAATAGGAATATGTTGCATCATACAGTTGTGTTTGTGAGGTAAGATTGGCGGAGATCAGTATTTGCTAAGTCCAGCAACGGCCGGTCATATACTAAACGGTAGTCCGAAAAGTTTCACTAACCTGACCGAAAAAGGTGTGGTGCTCCGGAAAAACGTCTCGTCAGGTTAGTTTCGCGCGGTTCAATCGGTGGCAACCAGTCGTATGTTGCCAGTTGCTTCGGAGATGCTTCAAAAGCGGTGATAATCAGCTGATGACCATGAAAGCTGATGACCTTGGCCTTGGGTAAGTGTTGCAAATGGTTGCCGGCAGATTTACGATCGATGCAATTCAATCGTTCCTATAAGGCCACCGGGGGGAACTATTGATAACCAGTGAAGAAATCGGTGCAAAGGTGATGAAAATCCAATAATCACCACTCTGGTTGATGGTAATTTATTGGCCAAAGTGTTGTTTTTCGTTCTCTGGATTGATGACGTCACCAAAAAACGCCAGCTGAATGCCTTCCGAAAAGATCGATGACGTCACGGATGGCTTCGGTGGTTGTGATTTGTGACCAATTCCAATCAAAAGTAGTGGTGGTGATGACGGTGGAGATCTAGCGCGATCGTTTTGGTGTAGTTTCGTTGCTCGTAGTGTGCGTTCAGTTGGTTGGGGTTGGCGTAGCAATACAGCTCAGGATCGGGTTGTTTACGAATAGAAGATGGAAAGAAACGATGCAGTATTCATCGAGTGGTCCAAGCATCAACTGAACATAGACCTATTAGTGTATATTTACCTGGACAAACAGGATAATCCGCGAAGAAATAGCTCTATGTCTTCAGTTGCTGCTGTGATGACGATTCTTTTGAAGATCCGAAATGTATTCGACCGTTGATTGGCTGTTTAGTGTTGATCCACATCCACTAAACGGTTCGGGGTTTTTAGAAGTGCCGTGCTAAACGCAACAATTAATCATTAATTGGCGATAGCTAAGGTTCTTCTGGAGTGTCTAATGGTGAGCACGAAGAAGTTCCTACTAATCTGTGAGCTGCGGGTAGTGAGCGACGGTGATTTTGATGAGTTTTGCGGTTGTGCGATGAATATGATGTGTGTTTTTTTCCAATGGCGGTGTGCTGCAGAGATTGCTTAAACGGTGCTGATAATCCGGTTCGATTGGACCAAATGTTGGGGTGCGGTCCAAACCCTGCTTGGACCTTGCAGTGGACTGTATGGAGGGAATTTCCGTGGGGCAAACCTTGGGCTGCTGGTTGGGTTGAGTCTTCCGTGGGGGGTGTTGGGTTGTCCCTTGTGATGATAGCAATCTCTCCGGTGACGGTAAGTAAAAACTCCTCGTTGAAGTAAGGCACACAATTTATTTACAAAAACTACACATTTATTTTGGCTTAAAAAACACACTACTTTGAAACGAATTTATTAACTACGAAACTACATTAAACATATATTTAGGCAAATTATTCAAGTTTCAATGGGGTCTCATATGACCTGTGCCAAATCGCTCTTAAGACTGAATATAATACTAGTGAAAAATGGTGACCCTTTTAAGGGGTTTTTCTTCATATGTTTGTTATCTTCTCGAACTACGGTTCGAAAATCAGCTGTTTCGCTCGTCATTAACGCCTTTCCTTAAGACCTTCTGCTTCGTGGGTTTTCGATTATCGACCATCGCAGCATCGTGGTTAGGGTCCATAGATAGTCTACCAACACCAATAATTAAAAGAAAATTAGCTCCTCAGGTTATTTTTTAATAATTCTTGGACAAAATTTTGTCAAGAAAAGGTGCTTGCGAGATTCATCGACGGTTTAATTTTTACAAAAATTTACAAAAATGTGCAACAGTTCTCACATAAGAGCAGACATTTCGGAAGTGCATTTCTATAAATGAAATACGACACTGAAATAAAAGTATAAAAATCTAAAAATCTTAATCTTTTTCCACTACCAGAAACAGCTCAAACGCTCCGTTGATTCCAGACAAAACTTTCAAATTTGCAGTTTTGGTTCACATAAAACAGGCGTGTTTTCGATGGCAAAAATAACACCAATTTTTGAAGCTCAATGTACTGCTTAGCAGCAGCATCATATTTTTTCAAAAAAAAAAATTTAAATTTTAGAAGAAGACCTTAAAAATTGATTCTACTTACTTTTTCAGAGATCTCTGAAGGAAAAATCCATTTTAAACTAAAGTTTAAATTCAGCGAAAATTTTCTTCTTCTGGCACTCAATTGCAAAATCTTCAATTAATTTTCATTCTAGAAAATTCAATGATATTCATATTAAGTTTGATGGATTTTACAATATTAACAAAAACGACACAATAGACAAAAATGACAAAATTGTCAAAACAATACCAAATTGACAAGATTGAACAAATGGACCAAATCGACAAAATTCTCAAAAATGACAAATTTGACGAAATAGACTAAATTGAGAATCGAAAAAAAATTAAAAATATGACAAAATTGACATAAGGGGACACATTGACAAAAATGCCAGAAATGATAAAATTAACAAATTTGACAAAATTGACAAATTAAACAAAAATGATAAAAAACCCAAAATAATAAAAAAACCAAAATGACAAAATGCCTACATTTTTAAAGGTGATGGTTAAAGTTGTCAATTTGTCAAAATTGAATAAATTGTCAAAAAAAATCAAAACTCTCAAAATTGTCAAAATCGCCAAATTTTCGAAATTTTCAAAATTGTCAATTGTCAACATTGAACAAATATTCAAAATTGTCAAAACTGGCAAAATTGTCAAAATTACCAAAAATATCAAAATTGCCAAAATTGTGAAAACTGTCAAAATTGTTAGAATTTGCGGAATTTTTAAAATTGTTACAATTGCAAAAATTTTCAAAACTGCCAAAACTGTCAAAATTGCCAAAATTGAATAAATTGTCGAAACTGCCAAAATTTTCAATATTGCCAAAACTGCCAAAACTGTCCAAATTGTCAAAATTTTCAAAATTGACAAAATTGACGAAGTTGTCTAATTTGCCAAAATAATCAAATTTGTCAGAATTCCTACACCTCTTGTTTAATATTTTTAAATCAAAACTTTCTAAATGAAATGAAAAAATATGCATTTCCAAAAATGTAAAAAAGAAAAAATTATAACAAAAGTGTTTGTCTCGAAAAAAATTGATATTTTTTTCTGAATTTAATAAAAAACAGTTTGAATTTTGAACGATCTATCTAAAAATACATCATTAAGTATGATGATTTAACAGTAAACCGTTTCGAATTGCTACTCGGATGGTCAATTTTGTCATTGATGTTAATTTTGTAAATTTGATCAATTTTATCATCTATGATAATTTCATAACTCTTTAACTTATTTGTTAATTTTGAAATTTTTTTAAACTTTTGTCAGTTTAGCTACAATTTTATCAATTTTTGTTGTTTTGTTTGAATTTTTTTTAAATTGGAAATTTAGACAAAAAATCATGCAATTTTAAAAAGTGATAAAATTGCAATAAAAATATAAAATAACCAAATTGTCAGTAACAACTAAATTGGTAAAAATTACAAAATTGACAACTTAACAAAATCGACACAAATGCCAAAACGAAAAAATATAAATTGTTGACATAATTTTCAAAAAAGTAATAATTTTAAAAATTTTAAAAATCAATTGTTAATTCGACCGATTATGAGACCGAACGTTACCGCATCGTATTTTACTCCAGCGATTTACCCAATTATGTTTTCAAAATATTTTTTTTTTCACTTCAGAGGTCAATCCGGACAAACGTTAAATTATTTAAAACACATGGTTGGGCGCGTTTTTTTAAATTGTATTCTTAATTTTTATTGTTAAATTATCTTATGCTGTGACTACAAAAAGAGTAAATTGAGATAATACATATTTAAAAAAAAAAAATAGAAACTGGATCATACAGGATATTCCAGGATCCAGTAATCTAAAAATCATCAATAAGTTGGAAATAAAGTAATTTTTATGAAAATTCTGATATTTTACAAATACTTTTATCTTAAATACAACTTTAAATTTTTATATTTTTAAAACATTGTGGATTTACTGCGTTAGAAATTCTTCAATCATAATTTGTTGATTCAGAAGTAAGAAAACTATCATTTGTTCATCATTTGTATTCACATATAATTAACAGACAAGACTGTAAGAAAGGCTAAAATCCACTATAAAGTGTATTGAATCGGGATTATATTTTAAATTGAATCAGCATTATGAGTTCAATTTATACCACACAGTTAGCTACTGCTGGACAAAAGTCGGTCGTACAAATACCATACTTCTAATCCGAAAATGCTGTTGCTCATTTTCAACACATGCACATTTTCTTCCATTTGTCTATCCGTACCGTATATAATTTTATATTTTAAAATTGCTTATTAGAGGAAAAACTTTTCACCGATAGGATCGAAAAAAAATTTTAAAAAAAATATTGGAGAAAATTCACAGATTTTTACATATTGTTTTTTCTTCGCATTCTCATACTCATCGAATAAAAATGTTCAGATTATTGTTAAAAAATTGGGTTGAAAAAGTTCAATGAAACAAAATATGTTCATATTTTCCTTCCCCGATGTTGTTGTCATACAAATGAAACGGTCAGCTGCCACGCGCCGATCATTATTACCCAATATCAATCATGATCGGCGCGTGGCATCTTCGTTTGTTCTAGAACCGCATCGGGCATTATAATAAAAACCAGTCTTTTAAAGTAATTGCCTTCTTTTAATATCTTTTCCAACGGTAGATATTGACAGTAACAAATTAAGAAATGTTTTGATTGTGTAATCACTGAGAGTAAGGCTGACTAGATTTAAAAAATAGCGGATTCCGGGAAATATCAATCTTGGTCATCAGGGACAAGACAATATGTAAAACTTCTCATGACTCAAAGGATTACATATCCTATGAATCGAAAAGATAAAAAAATCATATATAAGATGCAACTTTCGTGTTGAGATGCTATTCAGTGTCAATCGATCGTTGACGAGAGTTTTACTTGAAGTGCGAAATGTCTGGCAATGGGCAACAGTCTCTTGGGGTTGTCGAGTTCTACCATAACTCAACGATCCTTATTGTTGGAGGGACCGGTTTCTTGGGGCAAATTCTGCTGGAGAAAATTCTTCGCAGTTTGCAACCGAAGAAAGTGTATCTGCTGATTCGAGAAAAGCGAGGTCAGACAGTTGATCAACGTCTAGACGAACTGTTAAGTGGAAGGGTAAGTTCGATTTGTTTGATTTATTTTACGTTGGTTCTGAATCGAACGGTATTTTTTAGCTGTTCAACAAAGTCCGAATAACATCGTTGAAGGAAAAACTTCGACCCTTGGAAGTGGACTTTACCAAGGATAATCTATCGTTAAACGATGATCAGCGGGAAGAATTGGCCAATGAGGTCGATGTCGTCTTTTACCTGTTAGCGTCAGTGCACTTTAACCAAAGACTGGATCGAGCTTTGCAGATCAACCTCGAATACGCTAGGCGCGTTTACAGTATGCCTTTTCAACACTTGAAGGCTGTAGTCCACGTATCTACAATGTATGCGAACAGCGATCAACGGATGATCGAAGAGAAAATTTATGAGGAAGAAATTTTCGGAGGATACCAAAACTTGAAACGAATCCTCGATGAACTTACCCCTTCAGAGATTAAACAGATTACGCCACACATCTTGAGAGGACTACCCAATACGTACACATTTAGCAAAAAGTGTGCCGAGTTAATGGTCCAGGAAGAGTTTGGGGATCTACCATTTGGAATCTTTCGACCACCGATAAGTAACTTGAACACACTTCGTAGCCTGCCTTTGAAATCTTCTACTGATACAACTCTTTTCCACAGTCAGTTCTAGCTATCAAGACCCTGTAGTTGGATGGACCAACAACTTGAACGGTTTCGGCGCATTCGTGTCCGGTATTTACACGGGAGAGCTACGAATACTTCCAATCGATGTGGAGAAGCACCCCTTTATAGCACCGGTAGATTACTGTGCCAACGCAATGCTGTGCTGTGCGGTAGATCTGCATCGAAGACGCGATCAGTATTCGAGCTTCGTTCCAGTTTACAACTACGCCTTCGACAACCCTGAGCTAACTTGGGGACGATTCTTTAATTTCCTTATGGATGGTTTACCGCCTGTTCAGAGATACGTCAAGTAAGTCTAAGCCAAACCAAACCAAATACGCTCTCGATAACCATCATACTTTCTTCAACAGTGGATACTTGTTGATGCGGAAAACCAAAAGCCCCAAAGCTAGTCAACTCTGCTATTCGATCCGGAGATTGGAGGGTCTAGTATCGGATGTATTCGCAAGACTGCTAAGAGGTGATCAAACGAAGCACTGCCTTAAGGTTGCGGAACAGTCCATATGGTATGCGGAAAGCATGAAGTTCTTCAGTCTCAACGACTGGCATCTGCAGAATGACAACTTTTGCCGTGTTTTGGATGCTCTTGATTCTGCCGAGAGACAAATGTTCGGTTGTGATCTGCGCCAGGTTGATTGGAAGGCCCACGTCACCAGTATAGCTCCCGGGGTGATTGAGTTTATGGAGAAAGGTGATAAATAAATCTAAATATGTAGTTCTGTAATCTGAATTTTGAGATAAGAGTAGGTTTGGAATATAAAATGAATTAATTCTAATAAAAAACAAAATTTACAAATAAAACTAACACAACTGTTTTGTGAATTTAAGTTGGTTTTTTCTGTTTTCTTTTTTAAATATGAAATGTGCCTAGTCTTGTCTAGGATTGCGATTCAACCGTTCTAGGAAAAAATGACTTCCTGCTTTCTCAATACTTTCCTAACCTTCACCATTCAAACTAAACTTTTTTTTTATCGCTTTGATTAGTCTTAACATTCAAGAGCCGAGAAAAATGCTTTCTTGAACGACAACGGTTTTGGTTTTGATGTTGTTTTAAATGCTTTGACATTGGGAATTGTTTAAAACGTTTAAAATTGATATTTCACTTCCCCTTGTTATTTTATATTGAGGATCATTACTGCAGTATACAACCTGACCTAGCCTTTTCAGAATCAAGAAAATCATATAATGATTTTAGATAGTGTATTTTTAATAAACTTTATAAGATAAGCTTGGATTTTAACATTTTAAGACCATATATTTTATGATTTGAACGATTATTCTGAATCCTTTGAAGCGAATTTAAATGACTTTTGCATAGTTCTAGTTTAAAAATTTCCAATTTGAGTACTTCCAGTTTGGAAATTATTAGTTATTGAAACGTTTCATTCAAAAATTCGACAGAGTTATGAAGGTTTTTTTTTTTCAGCATTTTGAAAAGATATAATAACATTAAGTGCAAAATTGTTTCCAATCCTTCCTGACGTGATTTTGGAGTTATTATTTACTTCGTTTTGTAACAGAATTTCTATCTAATGATTTTTCATACATCTAAAAAATTAATATATTTTGGCTTTGATTTCAGATGTATTTCGTGTATATACGTTTTATGATTGGCTTGATTTGATCGTTGTTGAGGTGTCTAATTTTGTCTCAAAGACCCTCAAAACAATTTTGGTTTTTAAGGATTCTGAGTGTTTTAGTACATTTTTGGATTGGTGTTACACTTTTATTTTGATGGATAATTGAACTTATTGCTTAATATTTTATACTGTTTTTGATTAAGTTAAATTGTTTATCGTTTTTTCCTTATTTGTAACAAATTCGGTTCAACCTTAATTTTATCTTGAATTTTTTATTCCTATAACATCTTAATTTCACAACATTTTCATCTATTGTTTTGTTTTTACTCATTTTCTTTTTATAATTCTTGGAACATTTTTTTTATTGATACTTTTTTTAATTACTTTTTTTTTGCTTCCATTTAAAGTTTATGTTTGAATTTTAATTAACATTGTTATAATTTTATAACATTGTTATAATTTTACGGTTTTTGGTTTTACTGTTTTTTATTTTGTTTTCGTTTTACCGGATTCAATTTTGTTTCTTCTCATAATTTTCATGATAACCTCTCTTTTTTCCTTAATTTTTTTTTCGTTAACCCTTCATTTCATGATTTTTTATTTTTTCTCAAAAATCGTTTTAAACAGTTGGAAATCATGAGTACATCAAGAAAAAAAATTAAAATAAAATACGACTTTTCACTTTTTCCATACATTAATTGTTGCAAATTTGTTACTTTATGAAACAAAGGGTTAAGGCTAAGACCTACACGATTTTTTATATTCATTCGGTTCTTTTTTGACTTTTTTTCTTTTACCTTTCATTATTTCCACAGTTTGTTTCGTATTTTTCTGTTGGTTTTGTTTTACATATTTAAAGTTTTTCAACTAGTTTATTTTTTCCGATATTACTGTTTTTCCTTATATGTTTAATTTTTTCAATGTTTTTCAATAATTTTCCATTTCTTATTTTTGGTATTTCATCAACTTCTTTTATAAATTTGTTTTGTTCCATTTTTTTTTACAAATTTTTCTTTCTGTTTTTTTCTTGGACATTCGATTTTCGGCATTTTACAATTATTTTAACCATGTAGATAAGTTAATGTATCCGGTTGTTTTTTTTCAGTTTTCTTTTCAAAAAGTTGTCCATTTTTTTATTTTTTTGGTATTTTTATACAAACTAAAATCTATTTCTGCTATTTGTAATATTTTTTTCTGTATTACTGTTTCTTCCAATTTGATTGATTTTGCTCTATTTTTTTGAATTTTTTTCTGTATTTTATTGGCGGCCAATCTGAACGGTTACGATGAAGAATTTGTGTATAAAATCCTACGCAAACACGAAAGAAAAAGGTTCCGAAGTAATGCCACCACTTTCAAACCAGAAAAGGAAGAATCCCAAAGGGTCAGTTTGCCGTTCCACCCACCACTGACCAATGATATTCGGAAGATCCTCTCCAACCACGGTTTGAAAGTGGCTTACAAAAGTTCCAACACCCTAAAAGATTGTTTGGTTTCACTAAAGGATAAGGTGCCTCCGGAGGAAAGATCTGGTATCTACGAGATACCTTGCGAGGCCTGCCGGCGGTCTATATTGGCCAAACAAGGCGCAAATTTAAAACACGGATAAAGGAGCATAAAAACGCCGTAGAAAACAACAGATCCAACGAATCTAGTGTAGCCGCCCATGCATCAGAATTCAACCATTCCATAGATTGGAAAAAGGTGAAATTCAAAAAATGTGTTCGAAAAGCGTCACATTTAAACGCCTGGGAATCGATGTACATCACGACTTCAGAGAGGCCTTTAATGAACGAGGATGACGCGCCTATCATTTCGCCGCTTTTCAACCTGGCAAACAAAAATGTATAAAAACCAACCCCTCTTCGACAAATACTGCGTGACAGTATGATGCTGTGTTAGTGTTTTTCTTCTACGTAGTCAGTCGGACATCGTCCTGTAGATGGGCAACATCGAGCCCGAAACCGGTCGACAAAAAGGTAATTTTAGTTCCTTTTTTCCGTTAGTAAGAACGTTAAGTGTCGTGTACTGTAATACGTCGTGTGTTATTTGTGTAGTTAAAAGTTCTTACGTTGGCACAACCCACTAAAATGAGTGATATAGAGGCGACAACCTCACAGTGCTTTCGCCTTTATGGCCGACTGTTTACCAAAAAGAAGAAATTGTTATTGGATATCCAATTCCTAACAAAGTGTAGAAGAAGGGGTTTGGTTCCAAAATTTATAAGCATAAAAGCATCGACACATAGTCGAGCAAGTGATAAAGCCACCAAAAGTGCACAAAAAATATGGTTGGCTGAAGAAATTAAATCCAAACATCAATCATTATCAATTGTTGAAGAGCAGCTATACGCGCTTCACTTGAAGCTATTGAGAAAAGAAGAATTCCACACAGCTGCCGAGTGCATAGTGCTGCAGTGCGCCGCGAAGAAAAAGATGTGTTGGCAGACGGCGCTTAGTGGTTTAAACGGCAATCTGTGCAAACGTATAATTGCTACAAAACAAAAGCACCGCAAAAAATTGGCTTCTCTTGCAAACGGCCAGCCAACAAAGAAGAATACGGGGGTACCAAAAACTATTGAGAAATTTGTAGTGAATCTGTCGTCAATTCAATTGACGGAAGATGAGAATGCCATGCTAAATAAAGGGTTGAATTTTGCCGTGGCCCAAGAAAGTGCCCCAGTTGCCGAGATAGTGAACAATATCGAAAGCGCTATACAGTTTAGGAATTTTCCTTCCAAAGCTGCTCTGCGCCACGATGTTGAGAATTCTATTCTCAAAGCCGCAAAAAGGAAAAAGTGTCGCTCAAAACGGGGGATAGGCAGTCCTGAAAAAGTTATTGCTCAGCTTAAAAAACATGAAGTTGTTTTTACGCGGGCGGATAAAGGTAATGCCGTAGTAATTTTGGATCGACAAGATTACGACAATAAGGTTCGGGACATGATTTCTACAGGGCCGTACGAAGAATGCATGTACAAAAATGGCAAGCCAAAAGATCCTCTCAATTCGTTGATCGAGGAGGCTAACAACGCAAGGCAAAAAGTAGCCCATTTAATGGGTGAACAAAAATTAGAAAGAAAATTTCTAGTTCCGAACCCAAAAGTAGCCTCCCTGTATTGCCTTCCAAAAATACACAAAAACCCGATTGCGATGAGGCCTATTTCTTCGAATATTTGCACTCCAACTGAAAAAATGGCAGCATGGCTGGTCGAGGAAATGAGAAAATACCCGATCAAGCACGGAAAAAGTGTCAAAAATTCGGTGGATCTAGTTGAAAAATTGGAAAATTTCAAAGTGCGTCGAGGTGAGATTTTGGTTTCATTTGACGTCTCCGCACTTTTTCCTAGCGTCCCCATTCCTGACGCCTTACGCAGTCTTCGGAGACATTTGGAAAAACGCAGAGCACCACCAAATTGTATAGAAGCGTACGTGACCATAGCTGAGGTATGTATGAACCAGAATTATTTCATATTCCGGGGAAGATTTTTCAAACAAACCTTTGGCCTCAGTATGGGAAGCAAACTCTCCCCTTTGCTCGCTGAGCTGTTCATGAGCGATTTTGAAGGCGATCTCGAAAAAAGGGAAAAACTTTTCCCCCGAGTTTGGTGGCGCTACGTCGACGATATCTTCGCCACAGTTAAAGAAAGATATCTCCCACAAACTCTCGAGCTCTTGAATAGCCAACACAGCTCGATCAAATTCACCGTCGAAAAAGAAGTGGATGGAAAACTCCCTTTTCTCGACCTGCTCATCTCCAGAAAAGATGATAGCACGGTGAAATTTGGAATCTACCGAAAACCGACATCAACCGATCGCTACATAACGGTAGATTCAAATCATTCTGGTGCACAAAAACAAGCTGCGTTTCATTCAATGGCACACCGTTTGTTCAACATACCGATGGAAAACAGCGAGTTTGAAAGCGAAAAAGAAAGGATTTTATTGGCGGCCAATCTGAACGGTTACTATGAAGAATTTGTGTATAAAATCCTACGCAAACACGAAAGAAAAAGGTTCCGAAGTAATGCCACCACTTTCAAACCAGAAAAGGAAGAATCCCAAAGGGTCAGTTTGCCGTTCCACCCACCACTGACCAATGATATTCGGAAGATCCTCTCCAACCACGGTTTGAAAGTGGCTTACAAAAGTTCCAACACCCTAAAAGATTGTTTGGTTTCACTAAAGGATAAGGTGCCTCCGGAGGAAAGATCTGGTATCTACGAGATACCTTGCGAGGCCTGCCCGGCGGTCTATATTGGCCAAACAAGGCGCAAATTTAAAACACGGATAAAGGAGCATAAAAACGCCGTAGAAAACAACAGATCCAACGAATCTAGTGTAGCCGCCCATGCATCAGAATTCAACCATTCCATAGATTGGAAAAAGGTGAAATTCAAAAAATGTGTTCGAAAAGCGTCACATTTAAACGCCTGGGAATCTTTTCTATTCGTTTTTTCCTTTCTCTATAGTTTTTTACTCTTTTTTCCTTTTTTTAAGTTTTTGTTTAAAATTTGTTTTTTAAATTATTATTTCATTTTTTTATCTATATTTAAACATTTTTGTGAGTTTTTTATGTTACTTTCCAATTTTTTTTTTATTTGTTTGTTTCTATTTTGAACTTCTTCTCAAAAAAGTTTTTTTTTTTAATTTTTGTTTTGAATTTTTTATTGTTTTCTATTCTCTCATTTTTTTATTGTTCTCAACTTAATATTCAAATTTGAAAAAAAAATTTCACGATTTTTTCGATTTTTTCTTTTTGTTAATTTTTCATTCTTTTTGTTTTTTTTTAAATTTTATCGAAATGTATCAATTTTTCCAACTTTTTTTTCTATTTTTTTTTAATTTTTTTCATATTTGTTATTTTTTCTCTTATTTTTATATTTTTATGTTTTTCTTTTCTATTTTATTTTTGTTTTTTTCTTTTCTTTCCATATTTTTCCTTTATATTTGTTTTTATAATTTCTCCTATTTTTCTATAGTTTTTTCTATATTTTTATATTTTTAAGAATTTTTAAAAAAAAATTTCAATTATTTTTTATATTTTTGTATTTTTTGTAATTTTTTTAATTTTTTTTTAAATTAGTTTTTTTTCAAATTAAAAAAAAAAAAAAAATTTTGATTTTTTTTCATATTTTTTATTTTTTATTTGTTTTATTTTTTTCAATTTTTTCATTTATTATCTTTTTTATAATTTTTTTTTTTATATTTTTTTCATTTTTCTTAATTTTTTTTAATTTCAAATTTTTTGCTATTTTCTTTTAAAATTTGGTTTTTTTCTGTTTTTTTTTTCTATTACAAAGGTCCTATTTTTCTTTATTTTTTCTATTTATTTGTATATATTTTTTCTTTTTTTCTATTTTTTCATTTTTTCTATTTTTTCATATTTTCTATTTTTTTTCATATTTCTATTTTTTCATTTTTTCTATTTTTTTTTTCATATATTTTTTTTTCTATTTTTCTATTAATTTTTTCGATTTTTTTTATTTTAATCTTTTTTTTTTTATTTTTTTTCAATTTTTTTATTTTTTTTCAATTTTTTTATTTTTTTTTTCAATTTTTTTATTTTTTTTTTCATTTTTTTTATTTTTTTTCAAATTTTTTATTTTTTTTCAATTTTTTTATTTTTTTTCAATTTTGTTATTTTTTCAATATTTTTGTTTTTTTTTCAATATTTTTGTTTTTTTTCAATGTTTTTTTTCAATTTTTTAAATTTTTTTTTTCAATTTTTTTTAATTTTTATTTCTTTTTAATTTCTTTATTTTATTCAATTTTTTAATTTTTTTTTTTGTTTTTAATTTTTTTATTTTTATTATTTTTTTCAACTTTTTTTCAATTTTTTATTTTTTTTTTAATTTTTTTTTTGCAATTTTTTTATTTTTTTTCTATTTTTATATTTTTTTCAATTTTTTTAATTTTTTTTTCAATTTTGTTTTTCAAATTTTTTTAAATATTTTTTTCAATTTTTTTTTCTTTTTGCTTTTTTTCAATTTTTTCTATTTTTTCAATTTTTTTTTCAATTTTTACAATTTTTTTTTAATTTTGAAATTTTTTTTTTCAATTTTTTTTTATATCTTTTACATTTTTTTTTCAATTTTTTTTTCAATTTTTTTTTCAATTTTTTTTTTAATTTTTTATTTTTTTTCAATTTTTTTTAATTTTTATATTTTTTATTCATCTGTTCATCTATTTATTAATTTTTTATTTTTTTCATATTGTTTTATATTTTTTCCCTAGTTTTTTAAATGTTTTTCAACTTTTTTGGGTTCTATGAAAATTTTTCTTTTTTTTTATTTTAGCTTTTTTTTATTTTTTATTTTTTTATTTTTTCTTCTTTTTCCGATTTAAGAAAAAATTATTGATTTTATTATTTTTTCTATTATGTACTTTATTTTTTTCTTATTCTATAGATTTTATTTTTTCTTATTTTCAAAATGTTTTTTTATAATTTGAATTTTTTTTAATTTCTTTTACTTTTTTTCTTTTTTAAATTTTTTTTTTTAGTTTGTCAACATTTTTTTTTTTGTTTTTATTTCAATTTTTTATTATTTTTTAAATTTGTTTTGTTTTTTCAATCTTGTTTCTTTTTATTTTACTTGTTTTTGAAGTTGTTTTTTTCTTGATTTTTTTATATTTTTTGTTTTTTTTTCTATTTTTTTTTAAATTTTTTGTTTTTTTTTTTCAATTGCGGACCTTGGAGCCAAAAGGGGTAAGTGCATAAAAGCCTATTTCGAGAAAACACGCTTTTTAATTGATATGTTTGGCCGTTTTCCATATATTCCTGAAGAATTTGTATTTTTCTATCGAATGTAAAAGTATGTAAAAAAGATTCTAAAAATTTGAAATGTGAAGAATTCTTTGGCATTATTAACTCGAAATCGACCATTTTGTCACTTATACGCCTTTGGCTCTGAGAGCCTCAATTGTTTTTTTTTCGGTTGGTGTTTTATTTTTTTTTTGTTCCGTTAGATTTTCTGTTGTTTTCCCTGTTTCCATCTTTTTTTTTCATTCTTACTATTCTACCATTATGTTATCACAATTCTTCAAATTGGTATTTTAATAGATTTAGTAGTTTTTATGTTGTCCTTTTCTGGTCTGTTTTCTGCTTTGAGTTTTTTCTGTTTTTTTCCTTCTTTCGATTTTTTTATTTTTCTTATTTTTGCTTCAGGTTTTTTTTTCAGCACCTGATTTAAAGCGGGGTACGTAATATTAACTATTTTTATTTTATTTTTTTCATGTTTTGAGTACACTGGATTTTAAAAGTTTTTTTTTGCCATTATAGTTATACATTGTGATTTTTTTACCCATAAGGTACAATTTTATTATATAAATTTGACAATATTTTGTGTTGAATTTTTTTGATATCGTAATTGGCATTAAATGTCCATTAGACTAAGTCGATTTGGGGTGATTTTTGAATTTCTCAAACCCTGGGGTCTTAAAAGCTTCGTTTTGGTCCAAAACTCATCTATGATTTTTTGCAGAATTTTTAAGTAACGTTTACATGAGTAAATTTGAACTTTTAGGTTTGTATGGGAAAATTGAATATTTTGTACTGAAAAATCAACATCATTTTTGTTTCTTCCGTGGAACCGAGCCTGCTTATGGTTTTGTGCCAATTTATAAATTCTCTAAAGGAAATTCTCCGCTGAACATCTTTGTTGAATATTATAACTTCGTATCTTTTTAGACAAAAAAGTTAATAGCTGTTAAACAGGTGTATGTCTTTTTGCATTGATAAACAATAAATTCGATTGACACCACTGATTGTACCCCACGAAGTATTGCATGAAAAGTGGTCATGCAATATCTCGCTAGGCATCCAGCAGTGGTGTCAATCGAATTTATTGTTTATCAATGCAAAAAGACATACACCTGTTCAATAGCTAATAACTTTTTTGTCTAAAAAGATACGAAGTTACAAAGATGTTCAGCGGAGAATTTCCTTTAGAGAACTTATAAATTGGCACAAAAACCATAAGCAGGCTCGGTTCCACGGAAGAAACAAAAATGATGTTGATTTTTCAGTACAAAATATTCAATTTTCCCATACAAACCTAAAAGTTCAAATTTACTCATGTAAACGTTACTTGAAAATTCTGCAAAAAATCATAGATGAGTTTTGGACCAAAACGAAGCTTTTAAGATCCCAGGGTTTGAGAAATTCAAAAATCACCCTAAATCGACTCAGTCTAATGTCCATACTTTTTCAACTCGATTTTTTTTTTTTAATTGGGAATGAAATGAAAAACTTTTCACGATGTTTTTTAAGATTCAAATGCTGTTTTGGGAACAATGCGTGTTTTGAAAATGCAATGACTCGCTTCCAAATTAACTTTTATAACTAATGATAAAACTAAAGTAAAGGAAGAATACTTTGCAAAACGCAAATTAGATTGCATTTATATTTTAATTTTTATTTCTTTGATGCCGGCAATCTTTCTAGATTTTTGGAAGAATATATTTCTCTTGTATTTTTACTTACATGATTATTAAAAGTGGGTTTTAGCTAATTACCTGAAAGGAAAGTAAATAAAATCAATTAATAAAACTCAAATTTGTGGTATAGAATAGGAAAACAGTTTTCAACCGATAACAACTTCAACCCCCCAATGATTTTTTTGCCAGGGGGATGAGAGTTCAGTTAGTAAATGTAATATGGATTTGATCATATTGTCACATTCGACCTTTCAAGAACCTAATCCAACCTTGAAGACAATCATATTCGGCTTAGCACTGACCAGGCTTATAACACTGATCATCAAAATTTCAAATCTTTACGAGTTTTTTTTCTTTCTAAATTCATCCAGACAGCACACCACTTACAGGCATCATTCAGACTAATCAAATTTAGTGATTTATCGTTTTCCTTAAATAGCTTCGTTGCTTGCTTCACACCTGAATCAATCAAACGGCGCGCGCGTCAAGTAGAGGTCAATCTTTGATGCAGCAAAAAAAATCAGCAAACCAAACACTATAAATCATATTGATTTGAGACGCTGATTTACGAGCGGGCTAAGTCTTAACAACAACCCCGAAAAATATAAGAGTTTCGCCCTTGAAAATCAATCGAACGAATCCCGATTCTGAGCGGGCGCCATCCTTATGGCATGACCCTATCGATTGCAGTTCGAGAGGATTGCTAGAACAACTTTTGAAATATAATTTTCACATTCTGAATATCACACACTTCGGCGAAGGTCTCAGTGCCTATATGCGTCAGTCAGGGCAATCAATAGATCACCACGATCGGTCGGCAACATAAGTAGCAAAAAAGAAGTATCTGAAAAGGTTGACAGCCCCAAGACCCAACAACCACACGAATAGATGGACGGATTGGCACTTGCCTCGGGGAAGGCAAAAATATTATAATAAACGAATGAACCTGTGATAGGCAACGAAACCGATCGTTTAAACCGGGGTAACTAAATCTCTTTGAAATCAAAACATTCAAATTGACAGCGTTGACCCAGATCGCTGTCAGCTCTACAATAAAGCACAGTAAGGATGAATGAATGAATGAACGGCTTCGTCGTCGTCGACGGTCAAGTTCCGACAGACGTTTTTTCGAGGAACAACAATGATCGTGCCCTAGGGGGCACGGTAATTGATTTTTGTGTTGGCATCTGGTAGTTTTGTCGGGTTGATTTCGAGCTGCAGGTGAACCACCTGTTTTTTTTTCAACTACTGCTGCAATTTCAAAGGAATCGAAAAAGGCTTGATTTAAACAGACTGCGCGTAGATAGAGCATTATTGGAAGCAAAATCGTGAATTTTGTCATTGAAATATGTATAAAAAACATTCATGAAATGAAATTTTTTGGTGTTCTCGCCGAAAATTTATCAATTGGTGTAGCTTAAATTACACTATTCCACAGAAGGAACTTTTTTCTGTATTGCTGAAAAACTTTCATTGAGGAACTCAGAAAACAAAAACTTGGAATACGAGTACCTTCGCAATGAATAAATAGCACTGCACTCAGCCTACACATTTAGATGATGAGCAATTTAATCCCTAAGTGATGGACAGGTCAGCAACAACAGTAGTAACTTAAATTGACACTAATCGGATAAGCCCCTGAGGTGATCCGTTTGTTGTTGTTGTTTAGTTTTTTTTTCTTCGTCGATACTACAGCTAGAGCATGTTGATACCAAAAATGATATTTTAACCTTTCCACTGCTCCAATAGGACTTTTGTGAAATTTGAAAAAACACCATTTGTTATTTTATAGAACTTTAATTAACAAATTTAAAATTTGATTTACTTCATTTGATTTAAGGACTTGAATTAACCAACGATCACTTGAATTGAAACAAATCAGTGAATGTGTAATTGGATTCTTGAGGCAGAAAAAAAAACCGAGTGAACTTAATGATCCAATGATCCAGCAGCAGCGCCGTGCCGCCAAATTGAAATAACCCGACTCGAGAGACAAGAAGCCAAGAAAACTTGATGAGTACCAGTACCCTCCTCTTCTTCAGTCCGCCTACAACCCGTTTATTGGGGCAGCTTCGGATTGTCTGTCAATAAGCCGACATCGACACACCGGGTGCATAAATATCGTGTTCATCGTCCAATTGGGGGTGGGTAATGGTGAGAAAACTAACAGGTTCTTGCAACAGTTCAGTTTATTTGAGTATGGCCCGATGCGGTATCGTCCTTTCCCAATCGCAGTTGTGCACGGGAGTGGATTTCGTTTCGCACGCCCTTGGGAAAAATCTGGCAGAGACGGTTAAAAAACATTCGAATCTATTTAGATGATTTAAGAAGGTCTTAGCAAATTTGGCAGGACTGAAAAAAAATTGAAATTTTTTAATTTTATTCAAGTTTTTTTTTAATTTTTTTTTCATTTCAATTAACAATTTTTCTTTGTTTTTTTTTAATTTTTTCTTTAATTTTCTTATTTTTTAATTTTTTTTCTCCTTTTTTTAATTTTTTTTATTCTATTAATTTTTTTTTACTTTTTTTTTTTAATTTTTTTTACTTTTTTTATTTCTTTTACTTTTTTTTTATTTTTTTTACTTTTTTTATTTTTTTTAACTTTTTTTACTTTTTTTATTTTTTTTACTTTTTTAATTTCTTCTACTTTTTTTTGCTTTTGTTAATTTTTTTTTACTTTTTTGATTTTTTTCAACTTTTTTTATTGATTTTACTTTTTTTTACTTTTTTTAAAATTTTTTTTTACTTTTTTATTATTTTTTTTACTTTTTTTTATTTTTTTTTTTTTTACTTTTTTTATTTTTTTACTTTTTTTTAGTTTTTTTACATTTTTTTATTTTTTTAATTTTTTTTTATTTTTTTTTACTTTTTTTCACTTTTTTTAATTTTTTTTACTTTTTTTTTATTTTTTTCACTTTTTTTAACTTTTTTTTATTTTTTTTAATTTTTTTCACTGTTTTTTATGTTTTTTACTTTTTTTTAATTTTTTTTACTTTTTTTAATTTTTTTTACTTTTTTTTTATTTTTTTTTACTTTTTTTTATTTTCTTTACTTTTTTATTTTTTTTTACCAATTAAAAAAATTCAATTTCTTAACTTAATTTTTTTTTCATGTTTTCAATTTTTTTATCTTTTTATTATTTTTTATCTTTTTATAATTTTTTCATTTATTTTTTTTTTCTTTTTATTATTATTTTTTCTTTTTATTTTTTTTCTTTTTATTATTTTTTTCATTTTATAATTTTTGTTCTTTGTATTTTTTTTTCTTTTTATTTTTTTTCTTTATATTATTTTTTGTTTCTTTACATTATTTTTTTCTTTATATTATAATTTTTTCTTTTTATTTTATTTTTCATTTAATTATTTTTTTTCTTTTTATTATTTTTTATTCTTTTTATTATTTTTTTTCCTTTCATAATTTTTTTTCTTCTTTTTATTTTTTTTCTTTTTATTATTTTTTTCTTTTTATTATTTTTTTTCTTTTTATTATATTTTTTTCTTTTTTTATTTTTTTTTCTTTTTATTATTTTTTTTCTTTTTATTATTATTTTTTTCTTTTTATGATTTTTTTTTCTTTTTATGATTTTTTTCTTTTTATTATTTTTTTTTTCTTTTTATTATTTTTTTCTTTTTATTATTTTTTTTTCTTTTTATTATTTTTTTTTCTTTTTATTATTTTTTTTTCTTTTTATTTTTTTTTTCTTTTAATTATTTTTTTTTCTTTTAATTATTTTTTTTTTCGTTTTATTATTTTTTTTTCTTTTTATTATTTTTTTTTCTTTTTATTATTTTTTTTCTTTTTATTATTTTTTTTCTTTTTATTATTTTTTTTTCTTTTTATTATTTTTTTTTCTTTTTATTATTTTTTTTTCTTTTTATTATTTTTTTTTTCTTTTTATTATTTTTTTTTTCTTTTTATTATTTTTTTTTCTTTTTATTATTTTTTTTCTTCTTTTTATTATTTTTTTTTCTTTTTATTATTTTTTTTTCTTTTTATTATTTTTTTTTCTTTTTATTATTTTTTTTTCTTTTTATTATTTTTTTTTCTTTTTATTATTATTTTTTCTTCAATAAGACTGGAACAAATATTAATTTCTTCTTTTGTCACCCCCCCCCCCCTCCTTCAAAATTTCCATAAACCCGAAGGGGGAAATAAATAAAATAAAAAGGGGGAAATCAATAAAGATCCAATAAAAAAATTCCAATATCTAAAAGATTGCAAGACTAAAAAACAAATTTAAGAAGATGGTAGTTATTTCACCTTTTGTTTTCTTGATTTAATTGAATTATTTGACAAAAAATTACTTGATTTATAGGTTTTGTGCAACAATATAGTATGTAATTTTGTTGCATACAAGCTTCCATGCAATTTATTTCCATTTATTTGTTTTTCGCATTATTTTTTATTGCCCCCCCCCCCCCCCCTCGCGATGTTTCAACTCCGAGTGACAAAAGAAGGATTTGAAATTTGTTCCGGCCTAATTTTTTTTAAATTTTTTTCCATTTTATTTATATTTTTTCCATTTTTTCCATTTTTTTATTTTTTTTATTTTTTTTTGTGTTTTTGTTTTTTTTTCTTTTTTTCTTTTGTTTTTTTTTCTTTTGATTTTTTTTCTTATTTATTTATTATTTTTGTGTTTTTGTTTTTTTTTTCTTTTTTCTTTTGTTTTTTTCCATTTTTCCTTTGATTTTTTTTCCATTTTTCCTTTGATTTTTTTTTTCTTTTTTCTTTGTTTTTTTTTCTTTTTTCCTTTTTTTTTTTGAGAATTTTACTTTTTCAAAATCACGAAAATAGTTCTGACGATCCCAATAAATCCGAATTACGACAGCTTATATTTTATTTTTTTTTGTGTTTTTGTTTTTTTTTTCTTTTTTTCTTTTGTTTTTTTTTTTCTTTTGATTTTTTTTCTTATTTATTTATTATTTTTGTGTTTTTGTTTTTTTTTTCTTTTGTTTTTTTTTCCTTTTTTCTTTTGTTTTTTTTTTCTTTTTTCTTTTGTTTTTTCCATTTTTCCTTTGATTTTTTTTTCTTTTTTCTTTTTTCTTTCTTTTTTCCTTTGTTTTTTTTTCTTTTTTCTTTTGTTTTTTTCTTTTTTCCTGTGTTTTTTTCTTAGTTTTTTTTTCTTATATTTATTTTTTTCTTTTTTTATCCTGTGTTGTTTTCTTTTTCTTTTGTTTTCTTATTTTTTTGTATTTTTTGTTTTTTTCTTTTTTTGCTTTGTTTTTTTCTTTTTTTGCTTTGTTTTTTTCTTTTTTTGTATTTTTTTGTCTTTCTGTCGTTTTGTTTCTTTCATTTTTTTTTGTTTTATTCTTTTTGTTTTTTTTTTCTCTTCTTATGTTTATTATGTTATGTTTTTCTTTTTTATTGTTATTACTCTATCTTTTTTTTTTATTTCTATTTGTTTTTTCTTATATTTTGATTTTTTTTCTTTTGTTATATTTTTTCTCGTTTATTTCGCATTTTTTTTATTTCGTTTTATTTTTGTATTTCTGCCGGTACTGTACAAATTGAGATGTGAATGTCTAAGTCGCAACCGAGTTTTTAAAGGTCCGGTTCAAATAACAGGAGAAAAAGCACCTTATTTGCTTTCTTGAGCTTTTCCTAGACCTATTATAAATGAGTTGATTTTTTTCTCTTTTTCGATTATAGTGGTTTCAACATCTTTATAACATTCGCGACTTTTTACAGTGAGCAAAACAAGAAGTGAAACTGGAAAAATAGTGTTCAACTGATTAACCTTCCAAAGTCGTTCGGGTCAAAATGACCCGAAGCGCACATTCAAATCATCATAACTCTTCGAGAAAAAATCGCAAAAATTTGATTTTAAAAACCTCCCTGGGGAATCACGAAATACACAATCTGTAGTACCAGGCAACTTCCTGTGGCCACCGGAAGTGCTCTCTCAAAAAAATCCGTAATTATGCTGTTCGGGTCTATATGACCCGAGAGTTTGCGTAAGTTCCCCTGGCCGCAAATATTGACCGATTTCGATGAATTTTAATTCATTGTATAGATAATTTATTCTAGTTTCTCAATATTGAAAAATAAAGTCGAAATATTTTACGAAATCATCAGTAGCTGATTCCGAATGAAAAAAGTCCCGAAAAAGAGCTCTTTTTAGAATGCCTATAACTTGAGACAGGTTCCAAATATTGCGCTGATTTTATAATATTTGGAATTGTCAAGAATAAATCTATCCATGGATGTATAAATTTTTGATGGTCCAAAGGAAGTTTTGGCCGCTATCCCGGAACTTCCGGTAGAAAAAATTCTTACTTCAAAAAAGTCACCCAATTTTGGCTTTGCATTGCTGTATCTCGGTTACCAATGGATCGATTCTCTAAATTCAAATTTTAGTTTTTTTTCGTTAACTTTATTATTATTTTCGTAGAACATAGTTGGTTCCTCAAAAATCTCAGTTGTTCAGTATATGGTAATGAAACTCACATCTTTTTTGTCATTTTTCAAACTCCCCCTCGTGTCGGTGGGTTTACGCGATTTTGTTAGCGTGATTTCTCTAAAATTTGAACTCAAATTGGTCACTTTTTATATACCTAGAGATTCATTAGAATCTCCTCTTTCGATTGACATACATAATGTGTGGTGTTTTGAAAATTTGTAGCAACGTTTTTCGAATTTACTGAAAGCTGCCAGATTTCAACCAGTTTGGTCCACGTTTTCAACAGGTTGGTGTACAAATCTCGCACCCCTCACGTAGCTGCGGGAGAAACAAATCCTGTAGCTCTCTTTTTGTCGCTCACCAAATCTACCACCCAACCCAGCAGCAGGAGGAACTGCCGTCTCGTCGCGTGGTTTGTTGATTGATTGTGCTGATGCTGATGCCTCTTTGCGTAGTAAATGTTTTGATTTTAAAATAGAGAAAGATTATTTTTCCAAATTGAAATAAGCTTCTTGAATCTTTTAAGATATTTTATCATTGGAATTCATCAGTGATACATTTGTTTTGAATGTTATCATGATTCATTTCTGAATTTTCTGAATTTAAGAATTCTTCAGTGATACATTTGTTTTGAATGTTATCATAATTATTTTCTTTTATTTCAAGCAGTGTCTACTGCAGGAGACACAAAATCTATGATTCAAGTAACAAATATTCTGAAATTTTAATCAGAAACTTTAATCAGAAATCGGAATTTGAATCGGAATCTGAAATTAGAATCTGAAATTTGAAATTGAATCTGAATCTGAAATCGAAATCTTAATCTGACATCTGAATCTGAAATCTGAATCTGAAATCTGAATCTGAAATCTGAATCTGAAATCTGAATCTGAAATCTGAATCTGAAATCTGAATCTGAAATCTGAATCTGAAATCTGAATCTGAAATCTGAATCTGAAATCTGAATCTGAAATCTGAATCTGAAATCTGAATCTGAAATCTGAATCTGAAATCTGAATCTGAAATCTGAATCTGAAATCTGAATCTGAAATCTGAATCTGAAATCTGAATCTGAAATCTGAATCTGAAATCTGAATCTGAAATCTGAATCTGAAATCTGAATCTGAAATCTGAATCTGAAATCTGAATCTGAAATCTGAATCTGAAATCTGAATCTGAAATCTGAATCTGAAATCTGAATCTGAAATCTGAATCTGAAATTTGAATCTGAAATCTGAATCTGAAATCTGAATCTGAAATCTGAATCTGAAATCTGAATCTGAAATCTGAATCTGAAATCTGAATCTGAAATCTGAATCTGAAATCTGAATCTGAAATCTGAATCTGAAATCTGAATCTGAAATCTGAATCTGAAATCTGAATCTGAAATCTGAATCTGAAATCTGAATCTGAAATCTGAATCTGAAATCTGAATCTGAAATCTGAATCTGAAATCTGAATCTGAAATCTGAATCTGAAATCTGAATCTGAATCTGAAATCTGAATCTGGAATCGGATCTTGAAATTTAAATCTGATATCTGAATCTGAAATCTGAAATCTGCAATCTGAAATTTGTAATCTGAATCTGCAATCATGAACGTGAACTTTAGAAATGTTGCCCACCCATTAAAATATTAAATCAAAAAAGATTCAAGCAATTCCTACAACAATAAAGCTTTTTTTTCTTTGCTGTTTGTTGGCTGGGGCCAGTGAGCAACAATAAAGCATTCATTTCGTTATCAGCATCAGCACAATCATTCAACAAACCACGCGGCGAGACGGCAGTTCCTCCTGCTGCTGGGTTGGGTGGTAGATTTGGTGAGCGACAAAAAGAGAGCTACAGGATTTGTTTCTCCCGCAGCTACGTGAGGGGTGCGAGATTTGTACACCAACCTGTTGAAAACGTGGACCAAACTGGTTGAAATCTGGCAGCTTTCAGTAAATTCGAAAAACGTTGCTACAAATTTTCAAAACACCACACATTATGTATGTCAATCGAAAGAGGAGATTCTAATGAATCTCTAGGTATATAAAAAGTGACCAATTTGAGTTCAAATTTTAGAGAAATCACGCTAACAAAATCGCGTAAACCCACCGACACGAGGGGGAGTTTGAAAAATGACAAAAAAGATGTGAGTTTCATTACCATATACTGAACAACTGAGATTTTTGAGGAACCAACTATGTTCTACGAAAATAATAATAAAGTTAACGAAAAAAAACTAAAATTTGAATTTAGAGAATCGATCCATTGGTAACCGAGATACAGCAATGCAAAGCCAAAATTGGGTGACTTTTTTGAAGTAAGAATTTTTTCTACCGGAAGTTCCGGGATAGCGGCCAAAACTTCCTTTGGACCATCAAAAATTTATACATCCATGGATAAATTTATTCTTGACAATTCCAAATATTATAAAAACAGCGCAATATTTGGAACCTGTCTCAAGTTATAGGCATTCTAAAAAGAGCTCTTTTTCGGGACTTTTTTCATTCGGAATCAGCTACTGATGATTTCGTAAAATATTTCGACTTTATTTTTCAATATTGAGAAACTAGAATAAATTATCTATACAATGAATTAAAATTCATCGAAATCGGTCAATATTTGCGGCCAGGAGAACGTACGTAAACTGCAGGTCAAATTTATCAAAAATAGATTTGTACGGAAATTTTGCGAACGGCTTTGGAAGGTTAAAAAAAAATTAAACGGGAAGACAGTTTTTTTATTCAAATTTAGTTCAGCATCCATGTTTCATCATCTCACGACATGTTCGTTGTTTGTAATTTATTTCTGATCATCAGATCACATAGTCATATTTTGGACTTAAAATTAAATTAAAACAAAACAAAACAGGTCTAACTACGGGGTCTTCAAGGCACTTTTAGTATTTCTTCGGAAAACATCATTCGAAACGTCGAAGTCAAAGTGCTATAAAAAACGGTTGAACGATTTGAATTTTAAATTTTGAATTTGAATAAACACAAAAAATTACAGTCTCCGTGAAAAAATAGCACGTCCAAATATTGTCAATGTAATTTATTTGAAAATTTTACTCTTCCAAAATCACGAAAATAGTTCTGACGATCCCAATAAATCCGAATTACGACAGCTTATATTTTGTGTATTATCATTTCATAGCAGCATTACATCTGACATGTAAGTTGTCATATTGATGAAGAATTTTGTTAGAATAATAATTACTGTGTCCCACATTGGCTACTAGGACGTGGCCGGCACTATTATTGATTACATATTTCAAAAAGATTTGCGCATTGCTACTGTAACCCTATGCATTCGTTGAGTTCTTGTATAAAATTGATGACTGATATTTATCTGCAAAAACTCAGCTCTGGTGTGCTTTGCTACATCTTTAAAATTTACGGAAATTTAAAAAATAATTTAAATTTCAATTTGTTGGTCCATTATTTTATATTTTAAATTTCATTATATACCAACCCCTTGAAATGAAAATTGTAAATTGAGCAAAACTCAAGTTCAATACAAAAGAAATTAATTCTTATTTTCCTAAATATTTTTTTCTGTTCTCAAAATCTTACCATAAATTTTTTTTTCCAATCATTGGTTTGTGTCAAGGATAAGGCCTCTGTTTTAATTTATTCACAAATTCTCAATTTTCACCAAAATAATTGTATAACTTGTATAAAATTCCTCTCCCATGCCAAATGTGGTTCCATTTGCTTAATCAGTTTCCGAGGCATTTAAAAAAATATGAAAGTTCTCCTGATTTATAACCAAGAAAACATTTTTCCTACCAAAATGCCTTCTATGCCAAAAATTGGGATAATTGGGGCTTCCTATCTCACTCAATGGAAGAAGGGAAGGGTCCCAAATAATTAACGAAACATTACTCGTATCAAAATACAATACCATCCCATTAAAAAAATTGTGGTGGCAACCTCCTTTCTTCCTATTTGTTCATTGGGCTCAAGGAAAGGTCTCGAACAACCATAGAGCCCTTTTCCATATCCAAATATTCTCCCATGCAAAATTTAGTTCCATTTGCTCGATAATTTCTGTAGTTAAGCGAAAAATTGTATGGGAGCCTCGCTTCCCCCTTTTTGCTCCCCAATGGAATGTGGAAAGGGCTTCAAACCATCTTGGAAAAATTTCGTCCACTCAAATACACTCGCATTTTCTATTTTAATTCCCCTCGCTTGATCAGTGATCGAGTATTGCAAAAAAATGTCCTCTTTCTATCCTCCCAATCAGAGAAGGGAAGGGTCTCAAATAATCATAGAACCTTGTCCCATATTCAAATATCCCACCATCCCAACTTTGTTTGATTTGCTCGAATAGTTATCGAATTATGCTATAAAAATTGAATGGAAGCCCGCTCCTTTCTTCCTCCCATCTGGAAAAAGAGGTCCTCGATAAGAATTGAATCTTTTTCGTATCCAAATACCCACTAGACTGCCCCATATTTATATGGGAAATTTCAAGCTTGTGAAATATTATGCGCTGCAGGCTTAAATTAATCCTAGGCCTAGTACAAGGTCTCACGCCAAATTTGGGCCAGATCGGATCACGGGAAGGGGTCGCTCAACGAGCCTAAAGTTTGTATGGGATTTCGAGATATTTTGTTCGGAAGGAACATGAAAATCCAGTTTTTCATGAATAACGTTGGTCCCCTTTGGCATTTCAATTCGACTTACGATAAAAAAGTTATTAAACTTCAAAAATGGGCCAACTTTTTTCAGAGTGATATTCATCACTGTTAACGCTGCGTCAAATTGTTCGAAGCTGTATCTCTCATTAATAGCGATGAATATCAACTTTTAAAAAGATAGCTATTTTTGAAGCTTAATAACTTTTTTATCTTAACTCGAATCGAAATGCAGTCTTCGGATGAAATATTTGTCACAGTTCAGGCTTTCAGAAAAACCTTTTTTAAAAGAAATCGGCCGAAGGGGACAAAAGTTATTTATGAAAAACTGGGTTTTCATGAGCCCTCCATCCCTATCTCCCCATTATTGGAAGAAAGGAGGGGTACCAAATACTCATAGAAATATTTATCGTACCAAAATATTCTCCCATGCCAAATTTGGTACTATTTGTTTGAATGGTTCTCAAGTTATGCAAACATTTTTCTTTTACTTGGGAGGGGTTGCAAACTATAATAAGAACCATCCCCGGCCTCAAAAGCACTCATCTGCTAAGTTTCAAGTAAATCGGTTCAGTAGTTTCCGAGTCGATAGGGAACAAACATACAGGAAGGAATCCATTTTTATATTTATTGATTCGCGTAATGCATCTCGGGTCAAAATATTTAAGGTTTATATAAGTAATTCAAAATATGCTGAATTAATCTTCTATATTTAATAATAAAATGGTTGGTTATGTTGCTGAAACTATCTAAAACGATCTGTATTGCTCTATTCCTGAAAGTCACTTAGGCCTTTAGCCACAATAACCTGTTGACTGAATGTTCGAACCCCGGGACTATTTAAATAGGTAAGTTTCTGCCGGTTATAATGGGGATAATCCATCGGACAGATTGGGATGAATCCAATTTCGAATAATATAAAAATATTTAAAAGAGTTTTTTATGACAGGAATATTCTCAAATGCAGATTTCTGGGCTAAAACTGGTATTTATTTTGAAAAAAAAAATGAACCATCAGGACCAATAATAATATTGAAATTTCAACCGTTTCGAATCATTATGGGTAAAGCAGTCGCAGTAACGTACGGTTGTACTTCAATCAGAACTGTCTGCCTTGCGGTTACAAATCCTCTCGAATCCCTAAGCTTCTTCACCGCGTACGTTATCCCAAAGGCTATAACGCAGATCAACCAAATTACAATAAAAAACAAATACCAACAACTTTCCTCCAGTTTCGGTTGATTAGCTGGTATGATGGCTATTTCCGTTGGAGTGGGTGTAGTACTCGAAATGTCACAGGCCTTCATCTGATGCTTCACAAAACTGATTAGTCCGGAGCAATCGCACTGATTACCCATGGAGTTCGGATGATTCAGCAAAAGTACCGGCGGTTTCGACAAAATTGGTACCTGTATGTTGAGGATAACGGCATCACGTTGAACGATAACGATGTTGGTGCAAACTTTCCAGGATTCAAGGGAGGAACACAGAGTCAGCTGAACCCGTTCAATTCCGGCCAAACTTTCAGAACTACGAAGAACAATTTTCAAATGAAGTAGGTTTTGTTGCTGAATACACTCTACAGAAATTCCGTCTAAATTTGTTCGACAGGGAAGTACAAATTTAAAGCACACCGGTCGCGGAATGTTTTCATCCTTTTGAAATTTTAGATTTGAAGCGCTCAATAGAAGCAATCCCACCTGAGGGATTCCCTGTTGAGAAGCGCGGTTCTCCAACATCTGTACCAGGCAGCGATTGTCGGTTTCTTTATATGAAAGCTCCAGACAAGGATTATCCTGCATTCTGATGGCACCCATCCAAAGTGATGCGAACCAAATCAATCGGTACATGTGAGGTGACTAGTTCGTGAATTTGAAATGAACTGCCCAATTGATTCCAGAAGTACTAACTAATATTGGGAATCAGGATTTCTTAAGCTTAATGGATTCATAAAATATTCATCCATAAAAAAGCTCTTAATACATTAAGGAACGTGAAAAAAAACTAAGCCGAGAATCACCGCAATTCGGCATTCTATATCTCAGAAATCACTGATCGTTCCACAAATTTAGCTTTTATGAGTTACGACTATGACAAGTGTGCTCATTTTTGTCGAGTAAAGATTAATAATAAAACATAGAACATAAATATGAGTTATCCTTCTAAGTGTAGAACACTTGCACCGAATGAAAAAAGAGATATCTCGTATTTGGTCTACAATGTGTTGTTGAAGGATTGAGGACTCCTAATGACTCATATAAGGTACATAGAAAAAAAAATCTCATTCTTAAAGTCAGTGACACAGTGAAAGGCTCAGAATTTTGAGTTCTCAATCTGAACCAGAAGCAATTTAGAATTGAAAACTAACTTGAATCCTGCTTAATAACAAACGAAACTAACCCTTTTCTATTCCTAACACGAAACTAACTGGAAAAACCTTTAAATGAACGAAAGCAATCGTCACAAATCACAAGGAAACGAAACAATGACAGAAACTACGTAGATTGAATATCAATAACCATTCGATGCGATACATTTGATTGCCAGCCGACCCAGTCAATAGTTGCAGATGCCAACAGCCTTGCATACCGGTTTCATCAATTAATAGTCACCACAAGTTGTCTGGGACGGAGGAAAAGAGGTTTCCGAAAAAGCAGCAACTAGCTAGACGAACGCTTCTTCAACGAATTAGGTAACACCGGAAATGACTTAGCGCCCGTGGACAAGTGACTGATATGCTAATCGAGGGAGCGAAGCGGGCCAATACAAAGAGGTAAAGAGAGAAGGTAAAATCACGATTTCATTCATAAATTAGAGGAATAGAACCTCTCCAATTGCTTGAAGAAATCATTTTCAAAATTATTTTAATCCCACAGAAAACCAAATACTGTCCATTCTATCTCTTAAGTGTCTTCAGAACAATTGCTCCTTTAAACATGTTTCATAACTTGAAAGATTTGAATGCCCCAAAAAAATTTCAGAACATTTTATTCATGTAAATCTTCATCTAACAATAGTTAAGTTTTATATCTCTGCTCTGAAAAGAGATAGAGTTTTGATGTATTAAACAAAGCTTCATATTTTTAAGTACCATACAACTTTGTAGTATGAAGTAAAGCTCTATCAATTGAAATAAAAAAGTTAGAATTTTTAATTTTTTTATAGTGGAATTTGACTAACTTTTGATGCTTTCAAGTTATGAAACATGTTTAAAGGAGCAATTGTCTGAAGACACTTAAGAGATGGAATGAAAGACAGAGTCGCTAGGAAAAAAGTACCACTTTTAGCCATTTCGGACCACTGTGCAATGGCATAATAATTGTACTCCGTGGTTGATTCGTGATTATTAACATTACACAATGAACTAAATGAAAGGTTGCTGGGTTTTGGGGGTGGAAAACTCAACCCAGGTTCAAAATTCTGCTGAAGGTTTTTCGAATTTTTTTCCCTCGTTGATAGAAATTTAGTTCAAAATATTAAGATTTGAATGAGATTGAACTCACTTAGGTGATTCTGGTTCCATAGCATTAAACTCAACATTGTATTTTTGATTTCATATTTATTTTGGATCCAGTTTAGGGTTCTTGATTTTCAATTAGAATCATCATTAGAACTAGAAAGGAAAGGCTATTTGGAGGTGCTGGATCGAATTTGGCTTTGCACATGGATGGATAAAAGAACATTAGAAAAAAAATAACAGGAGTTGAAAATAATCGAGGAGAAATTTTATAAGAAGCGTTTTCATCAAGCACTGACCAATTTTTTTTGAAGTGGCAGAATTGGAGAGTGTTGAATCACAAATGTTTTCTACGAAAAAAAACGAAATATTTTGAGAAAAAAGGGGATGCCGAGACATTTTCTAAAAAGGTGGGACCCTAGTTTAGGTTAAAATCATTATTCGAGAAACAACATTGAAATAACATCTTAATAAAGAATTAGAAACGCCTTTACTGTTTTCGACCCTGCGCTGTAATGTAGTTCATTCAGTTGATCCAAAAACAAATCATCAAGTAAAACTTTCGATGACATGACATAATGCCTAAGTGTTGATTAACTCAGCCTCCATCAACATTGAACATATACACAAGGTTGCCGAAATCACAGAAATATCTATAGTTTCACAGAATTTTGAGCAAATTTTCTCACAGAATCCGTGTCACAGAACACAAAGCTTTAAAAATTCACAAATTTCACAAAATTTTTGAAATTTGAATAGATTTCCAAAATTATGATTTTTTTTTTGGCTAATATAAAATTTGGATTTTTTACTTTGAATAAAAAAAAACATTTTATCATGAATTTTCAATGAAATTAAAGGAAATAGCATCACAGAATTGTATGGTAAAATCACAGAAAGTCAGAATTTTTTATATCCAAAACACAGATTTTTTTTTTCGTCAACCTTGCATATACAGTGAGCGAAAAAAGAACAGTATCACTACGTTTTTGTTACTACGGTACGTCATGTGAATGAAGAAATTAAGCCGTTTGATGAAGTATTACAGCTCAAAAGTCAAATTCATAAATTTTAGATATAAATGTCTTAAAAACTCCTTTAAAACCAATAATCAATAAGTTCAACAGAGAAATAAGCCCAAATTACTTCAAAATGCATAGAACATCAAGATCTATTATTATTTAGTTTTTTTCCAAAACCGACAGTCGTTTTCCGTGTTAGTGACCTTTTAAAAAGTAACCTTTTAACAACTTTAAAGACTTTTTTAGAAAGGAAAATGGAAAGAAGGTCCCAGCTAGCTATCAAGCATGCGGAAACAAAGTAAGAAATTCCAAAAAAAAATTGCAGCTAAAGGAAGGCAGACAAGAATAACTATTTAAATCCTACTATTTGAGTGTCAATTTTTTTTTTCAGGAACCCAAATCTGCTGTCGGATTTGACCGGAAACAAACCCTGTGTCCTGCTGACCCAGATTTCCCAGGAAACCAAATTAGGAAAACATTGAAGTAAGCTGATTTTTTCATAGAATAGTATAAAGTGTGTTTTTGAAGAAAAATTCAATCCGGACGACCATGTGTGGACAACATCACAACGCTACGAATAAATCTCTTCATAAAAGCTACGAATAAAACTGGAATAAATAAACTAATTCCAGGACTTTTTTATGCTGGTGTTCGTTGATTTCGAAAAAAATATTTGACAACCTGAACCATGAAAACATCTGGGCTGCACTTAGAAGTAGAGGAGTCCCAGAGAAACTACTCCATATCATCAAAGCACAGTACGAGAAGAACAAAATAAAGAAAAAAAAGCCCAAATTGCTTCAAAACGCATAAAATCCATGTCAGTTGTTAGGAAATGGGTCGCTCCATTAACTGGGAAAAAGTGATCTATAGGAAATGTGTAAGAAAAGCCTCACATTTGAACGCATGGGAGTCGATGTTGTTTAGTACTTCCGAGAAACCGTTTATGAATGAAGATGACCCACCAAGTATGTCGCCGCTTTTCACCTTCACCAAAAGGAAAATCTCATAAAGGAACCATCTTTCGACGAATACTCCGACACTCGTAGTGCGATCAGCGTCACCACATATACAGATTTTTTCTGTAATCATACAGATTTTTTCAAATTTTTGGAACCAAGAATCTGTATATACAGATTACAGATTATTTGGGATTCATACAGATTTAATACAGATTTTCAGTCCTCGGCAGATTTTCACTGTTAACTTTTACAGATTTCACTATCGGTCAACAATCTTCCCATGGGCAAAAATGAAAACGTATTTTGCTGTCCACAAGCTTCAAAATGAGGCTCGTTTAATGAAAATCTTGGCCAAACATGCTTCAGAGGGCCAACCAAAAGTATGTAGGCTAATTCTACAAAAACCAAATTAGCCTAAACTGAGGTTGCCAGACTTTTTTCAGCACGTATCAGGGCCGGACATATCCGGGCTATTATATCTAAAAATCTAGCAAAAACCAGGCATTTCATTCAAAAATTGTCGAAAAATATACAGGCAAATTTGGTCAAAACCCAGAAATTAATCAACAAAACTTAAAAAAAAAAATTGAGAAAAAATATCAGCAAAACTTTTTAGCAGATTTTAAATCGTATTTAAGGCTTCCAAACAATGGTTGTTTTTATAAAATTTGCTCAAAAAATTACGTTTGCTTTATTTATTTGATTTGGCAAATAAAGTGAATAAATCCGGGCTTGAATTATAAATTCACGTTTCAATCAGTTTATCATTCATTCCTACCTTTTTGATTCATTCTGCATCCAAATGAGCGATACAGATTTCAATACAGAATTTTGATATTCTTTGCTGATTCTTGAAAATACAGATTTTTATGTGACAACGCTGAGTGCGATCTTGCTAGTAATTTCTTAGTGTGATCCGTCGGACATCGTCCTGTAGATGGGCAACATCGAGCCCGGAACCAGTTGACAAAAAAGGTAATTTTGAATCCTGTTTTCCGTTTATGAGAAGGTTAAGTGTCGTGTCCTGTAATACGTCGTGTGTTAATTGTGTAGTTAAGTTAAGGCTGTCAGATTTTTTTCAGCACGTACCCGGTCCGAAGAAATTCAGACTATTTTATCTAAAAACCTGGCAAAATCCGGGCATTTGATTTTAAAATGTCGATCAAAAATCCGGGCAATATCCGGGCAAATTTGGTCGAAATCCAGAAATTATCCAGAAATCAAGAAAAAAAAACTTGAAACAATTATTTTTTTATCAGCAGTTTTTAAATCTTATTTTAGGCTTTCTAATAACTTTTCGTGATTATTTTTATAAAACTTGCTCAAAAAATTTCGTTTTAGACGCATAAATACACATTTTTACAACACAATTTGTTTTTTTTTTGTTTGTTTTGGCAAATAAAGTGAAGAAATCCGGGCTATATTCCTGTTTTTTTCAATGACATCCTGGCAACAGGGCCGGGCCGGACTTTTGTCAAATTTTGTATTAAATATCAGGGCAATCTAACTTTTGAAAACATTTCAAATTTTTTTTTTAAACGTAACAAGGAAAAAAGGTTTTCACAAATTCTGGATAAAGTCACCGCTGAGGATGGCTTAAAGGATAGTGTTCAAGTCTTTTAAGCCAGAGGTCGTGGGATCAAATCTCGTAATGGCATACATAGAACTCTTTCTATGGATGTGTTGGTGATTCTAGCATTTGTAAGATGCAAGCGGTCATATCCTTGAAAATGTATGGGAGAGTGGGGAATCATGGGCCACTTTTTTCGTTGTTCCATAACTTCTTTATTATAAAAGACTAGCTGATCCCATACGAACTCCGTTTCGCTTTTAACTTGGAATATGTCATGAACAGTTTGTATGAAAGCTAATTGCCAATCATTTTCCAGATGCACTTCTGAATTCATTGTTAAGTAATAATTGCAAAAATATTGGTCGATCACTTTGTCTGTCGTCTGCTACTAAATTTGAAATCAGAAATGCTTTGACCGTGCCAAAAAACCACGTGTATAAATTTCGACTCGATCATTACATAACAACGCAATTATTGTCAAAAAGCTCAACCCCTTTCGGGGGCTTTTATACAATCTTTGATGACTGAAATCGATTGCCCTTCCCTCAAAACTCCCGTGTGCAAATTTTCAAAGCAATCCATTGTATTAACGTCAATATTGGTAAAAACAATGAAAAATTAATTTATATGGACGACCTCTTTCGTCGACCCCTGGCAAAACATTTGACATCTGAAATCGGTTGCTCGTCCCTGAAAACTACCGTGTGCAAATTTTCATCCCAATCCGATGTCAAATGACGACGATATTGCAAAAATATTGAAAGGTTTATATGGACGACCCCGTTTGCCGGCCCCTTACACTGAACTTAATACCTGAAATCCATAGCTCATCTCTTACAACTCTCGTGTACCAATTTTCGTCTAAATCCGATGTATAATAACGACAATATCGCATCAACAGTGAATAGTTTATATGGACGACCCCTTTAGCCGACCCCTGAGTTTAGTTTGGATAAGTGAAATCAGTTGTTTGTCGCTAATAACTCCTATGTGCAAATTTTCATCCCAATCCGATGTATAAAAACGTCAATATCACTAAGATATAGATAAGTTAATATGGACGAACTCTTTGGCCGACCCCTTACACAAAATTTGACACCTGCAATCGATTGCTCGTCTTTCAAAACACTCATGTGAAAATTTTCAATACGATCCGACGAAAAGTAACGTCAATATCGCGAAAACAATATTTGTCTTCTATGGACGACCCCCTTCAGAATGGGTCATCCGAAAATCTAAAAACATTTTTCATCCTTCCTGGTCCTAATGAGCATCCATGCCAAATTTCAGCTCTCTAGCCCTTAAGACGGCTGAGTCTATAGATGACAAACAAACAAACAAACAAACAAACAAACAAACAAACAAACAAACAAACAAACAAACAAACAAACAAACAAACAAACAAACAAACAAACAAACATACAGAAATTGCTTTTTATATATATAGATAAAATAAAAATAAAAAATGGTATGGTTTTCTACATTTTCAAGGTATCATAAGGTTTTTTTTTAAATTTTTAACAAGTTATTTTCACCAAATTCTGACTGTTTGAAAAAAGCATTATTTTTTGGATTTTGAAAAATGGTGGGGAATCGTGGGCCACCAAATCCAAATTGACCACATAACATGCAAAGTTTATGAGTTGACCCAAAACTGTGATTTCCTAATTCATTTTGTTATTTTAAAGCAATTTCAGATTATGAAATAAAAAAAGAGAGCTGTGTATGATCGCATAGATTCCAAAACCTGGCTCGCGAACGTTTTGGCAAAATTTCTTATATAGGATGGACAAAATATTTTTCATAACTCTTCATTTGGCATAAGAAAACTGTGCAGATAGGTAAAACGTATTCTAAGTTCTGAATGTGTATAAAAACACCAAAATATAGGTGATTCAAGATGTGTGGCCCAAGATTCCCCACAAGCTATGATTTGCAAATTGGTTGCGTTTGTGTGACTTATTGATGTTTCATCAAAAATTCCTTTTCCACATGAAAGATCATGACAAAACTAAGATCCTAAGCGTATGAGCATATTTTTGTTATGCACTTTAGGTTCCCCATCGATGCAATTAGCGGGTGTTTTTTTAATTATGTAAGTAAATTTTTCTAACTTTTTTAAGCTTGATAAATAAAAGAATCATATGATGCGTATTCCAGTCAATAACATATAGGAATATATGCTCACGACGATGACAGTTGGTTTGAGATTTTTATCTCAACACACATCTGAGATATTAAAAGTGGCCCACGTTTCCCCATGGCCCACGATACCCCACTCTCCCCTACGCTTTGCTTAGTGTTAAGTATTTAATCTCTTCAGAGAAACATTAAGCTTCGCTAACATCCTTTATGTGTGTGTGTGTGTGTTCATTTTTGAAAAGTCGATTCAAGTTCTAAGTTTCATTCCATTCGAATCGAGTTCCAAGTCAGCGGGTAAGTTTTGGACCCATAATTCGAAAAAAAAAATTGAAGTCGCAGGATCTCCGGAATTTTAGTGTGAAGTTTTTGAGGACCTAAATTCGCCATCCATTTTTTCGAATTTTTCATTTGTTAAATATTCTTCAATTTAGTCTCAGTCTATTTCGTTAATTTTGCCAATTTTGTAAATTTTGTCAACTATCTAATCGTTGACAATTTTGTCAATTTAGTCAGTTTTGTCAATCTGCCAATTTAGCCAATATTGACAAGTATGTAAATTTTGTCATTTCATTATTCTCGTCATTTAAAAAAAAAAGACATACACCGTCTTAGCCGATTTAGGCTTTACAGACTGAATAAATGTCAATTTTGACATAATTTTAATTTTTTATTCTATATTTTTTTTAATTGAGAGATTCATGTTTGTTCTTAAGCATTATCGAAGAATGCTCGATTGCCAACAACAACTACCGATCAATCGGCGCGCAACGTAAGGTGTGTATAAATAAAGAGAAAAAGCATTAAAAAAAAAGAGTCCGCGAGCTTAAAGTTCGAAGCGAATGAGTAGCATTTGCCTGTTTGTTCCAATTTGTTTCTACTAACGAATTTCTCTCCTGTCGTTCGTGCTCAAGAAAAAGCTCCCTGAGCACGAACGGCATGAGAAAAAGTGAGGTGGTGTGCATCGTTCGCGTCCCCGCATCGTTTTCCCCTCCTCATAGCATTCAATGCTTGCGAATATAGCGTTGGGTGAAGGATGACACTAACAATCGTTATCGTAGTATACGATGTGAACATCCAGTTCATATGGTTGACTAGTTTAATTTCGAGGTTGTTCGTCATTTTGTCAATTTTGTCGAACTGTGTCTATGACGTCATGTAAAACTTGAGATCATGTTGATTGATTAGTGATGGCTGGATGTTACTAGCAAGCCAGATGACTTTTTTGTGATCATTTTTATGATATTTATTATGAAAAACGAAATTTCAAACAATGTTCTTGTTTTTTCTTCTTTCATTTATAGTTTGAAGAAGAAAAAAACATTTTTTAAGATAAAAATCATTTTTATTGTGCAGCCCAGTTTTGCAAAAACGAAAATACAAAAATTCAAACTAATACACACCGATACACAGACATCTTCAGAACTTTGATTCGATCAGATCCCTGCAACGATACAGGATTTGTCTAAATATGTATCGTGTGACCAACATCTATTTGCGAAGTGTTAGTGAATCTCGTTTTTAAGCTTTTTTTTCAGATTTAAGCTATTTTTGCCTTGAGAGTATAGGAGATGAAAGCTTAAATCTGAAGAAAAAAGCATATATCTGAGGAAAAAAGCGTAAATCTTAGAGATGTGCTCCACACGGATTGTATATCGTTAACGGGACCAGAGGCCGGCAATACTATTCCAACCGTGTGGAGCACATCTCTCAGATTTCCCTTTTTTGCCAGATTCAAGCTTTTTTCCTCAGATTTAAGCTTTCATCTCCTATGCTCCCAAGGCAAAAAAAGCTTAAATCTGAGGAAAAAAAGCTTAAAAACGAGATTCACGAGCACATATTTCAAAGATGTTGGTCACACGATACATAGACAAAACGTGTAACGTTGCCGCCCTCTGACCGGGACCTGGCAGGATTGCGGAGATCTCAGTGTGAATCTTCCGAGAACCTAAATTTACCAGACCCCTGCAATGATACAGGATTTGTCTATGTATCGTGTGACCAACATCTTTTAGCAAAGTGTTGGTGAATATCGTTTTTAAGCTTTTTTTCCATAGGATTTAAGCTGTTTTTTGCCTTGAGAGCATATAAGATGAAAGCTTAAATATCAGGAAAAAAGCTTTAATCTGAGAGATATCCTCCACACGGATTGTGTATCATTGCAGCCTTGTGGGCAAAATAAGGAGCACCTGCAGTTTTAGTAACACACACCCTTCATGAATGTGTGTGTAAATTCAGCCAGGTATGCAACGTTCAGAGGGCGGCAACGTTATACGTTTTGTCTATGTATCGTGTGACCAACATCTTTAAATACGTGCTCGTGAATCTCGTTTTTAAGCTTTTTTTCCTCAAATTTTAGCTTTTTTTGCCTTGAAAGCATAGGAGATGAAAGCTTAAATCTGAGGAAAAAAGCTTAAATCTGTCATAAAAAGGGTAAAAAAAGGGGAAATCTGAGAGATGTGCTCCACACGGTTGGAATAGAATTGCCGGCCTCTGGCAACGTTATACGTTTACTCTATAAAACGTGTGACCAACATCTTTTTGTCAAGTGTTAAATCTGACCAAAAAAGCTCAAATCTGAGAGATGTTCTCTACATGGCTTGTATAAGGTTGCATTCCTCTGGCTTAAAAGGGTCAATTCTTTGATAGTGGACTGAGACTAGAGTATCTTCTTGGAAAATTTCAAAGCATCAAACGCATTATATCGGTTTCTTACCTAGATGGGAGGCATTGGGAGATGAGTATGTACCTGAAATTGAAAAAAAAAAACAATTATTATACAACTAACCAATTTAGAGCCTTTATAGATGAGCTAGATATAATTTTTTAAAGAATGAAATAAATTAAATTCTAAAAAAAAAGAGTAGGCTGCGGCCGTTGACGGCGGGTGTGATATTTTTTCGCTGCCATTTTTGACGTCTGAGAAGAAACCATTTTTGAATTGTTATTTGTGCTGAAAATTGTTCAGAAGTTGGATGCTGTGATTTTGCTTAGTGTTGATTCTTGTTAAGCTGAAGTCTACAAGCCTAATTTATTACCAAAATTAGTGAATGATGTTTAGCGGCCGCTGTAACAGCTGAAGCCGGTGCCGATGTTGAATGGAAATGTACTGCATCGTTCTTTGGATGAAAGTTAAGTACATCCTTTTAAGTTTCAAATAACAATTATTTTTTAATTACATACACGAAAATGTGTAGTTTTTTTTTGATTCATTAAAAATTTCCCATTCCAAATGTCCCATTCCAAAAACAAGGCATTTTCTGGCAAATCCGAACAACTTGCAGCCTAAAAATTTAGAGAAAAGGTGAAGAAAAATTGGGTTTATTTGGACGAAACAAACTAATAGAAAATCGTTTAATTTCTGATCAAAAATTTAAAACTAGAATTTTTATTTAGCTCTAAAAATAATGTGAATATAAGTGGGCCAAATCCGGGCAGTTTCTAACAATATCTCTTGTCTCAAAAATTTCATTCAAAAATTTAGAAAGTTTACTATTGAAGTTTTCACAAAGCAAAACTAGGTTTTGGGAAAAGTTTCCGGTGATATTATCCAGTGTTATATATTATATTATTTCATCTGTAAATCAGCTTTCCAGGACGAAGAACCATGTAATGAGAGCATCAAGCGTCAATCAAGCGTGAAATCAATAAACTGATAGAGATCAGCGTCTCAGGTCTGTTGGAAGAATCGTCAAACTAGAAATTTCGGTTGAGATCAATCCTTTTATTTTAATTTTAACTGTACATATCAATCATTGCACTTTATAACCTTATCCTACATAATCATAAGAAGCGTTTGGCAGGGAACTCCACGCTTCATCCCTCCCTTGTTCCTGTATCTTTTGCGTTTTCATCACATGGTTGGCCTGGCCGTAGTAGTATCTGCAATGCATGTTCTATGTATCAGATACTATGTGGAAAAGAAAAATGAGAAACGCAAGTTTTTCATTTTCCAGGATGCATACAAGTTTTGGCCATGTTGGTGTTAGAAGAAGAAGAAGAAGAAGAAGAAGAATGAAATAAATTAAATTCTAAATTATCAAATATAGATAAAATTTTGGTTTTCCATATGCGATCCCTAAACAAAAGGAATATTTAAAACTTGTTTCTCTCGCCAAAGAGATCTTTCAAACCTAGTTGTCAGTTCGATATGACTAGTCACACATATTCGATAAGCAAATAATCCGCGTCACCTATTTTTGTGTTATCTTTCTAAAGCGGTTAGCCACTCTTAGTTTTGGAAAACCGGAAACAATTCGTAACTTAGACACAAGCCTTCTGTCTGCTTTGCTCGAAGAGTAGTCCGGTGGCTTTCTTCTATCTCTCGAAAAGTAGCTTAAAACAAAGCAAAACAAAACAAAACAAAAAAGCAAGAAACAAAGATACGAAACAAATTTCGAACACATTTCAACCTCCTACACACGTTTCAATTTCTCGCAACATACGAACGAGGAGGAACGTTTCGGTGGATTTTGGTGGGGCCTCCGAGGAGGTTGGAATGAGATACAAGTGTATAATTTACTCCAAATCCGATTATACCTGCCGGGCGGCGGCGATTAGCGTGAAATGAACTAAATGAAGCCCTTCCTCGGTTTCTCCTCTTGCCGGTCAGGTCGTTCAGTCAGTGGCCCGGCGACCTGGTCTTCATGCGATGCGTCCTCCAGCGGCGGCTTGATGTTCCGAGGATGATCCTTCCTCTTTCGCCCGCCACCGGAGGGTTGATTATTCAGGCTTCTTCGAGCTAATCTCCTGGTGCCGGTCGATGAATCTGACTGGTTTAGATATGTACTTAAGAAAGTGTGTTTTTATTTTTGTTTCTGAGGACTGGCCAATTCGCGGAGAACCTGTAGGTGACCTTGGTTGACGCCTACGGATAAAATCGCGTTCTTATTCGAGAGTCTCTTTCTAGAACCGCGATTCGTCGTCTGGTGCCTGCCGCATAAAATGCGAATTTTATTACCGCTCGCTACTGCTGTCAAGTGGATTAACCGGTTTCCCATGGACCGGAGTCGGCCGGTCCTTCCAATGATTACGTCCCGCGACCAATTTGCGATACAATTTAAAATCCAAGATATAAAAATTACAATGTCCTCCTCCCACATCCGGAGGACTCCCGGCAGATTGGAAATCGATACCTCCTACACGTGCCCGGTTGCTGCTGCTTCGGGAATGAAGTTGTCACCCTACCTTGCGTCATTAATTTGCTTAAGGAACAGTTGTGAAAACACCCCTCTGGGTTCTTAGGCTGAGACAATCAGATCAGAAATTGCTAAACCGAACCTCAGGAAATGGAAACAGAAATGGCAGCAAGCAACTGAACAAACGTAGAAAAGTTACTTAGTAGCTATTGTAGGTTTAATGTTTCTGTAACGAGACTAGAATCAACTACAAGACTAGGTGGTGGTTATCCTTGACAAGGACGTGTAACTGCGCAGTTGAATACAGATCTACAGATACAGATATCGGTGTAGCTCTAGGTCTCTCCGAAGTCTCAACAGAGATATAGGAATGCATCTCGGGTTGTTGATTCAGTCTCTGAGCCTTGTGCTGGTCGGCTGCGAGCCATTTGCGGTTAATGATGATGGATTGCGGGAAAGAATGGATGGCAATTAAACTTGATCATCCTTCTATACTTAGATATGGGATGGAGATTGAACAAGTGTGGTTTAATTTTTTTCTTTTCCTTGAAAATAAAATAAATAAATTGATACTTCACTGCCCTTATAGAGTGGCACTATTGACATCACTACCTTCAACAGGAACAAGGTATTTGTTTGACTTACTCTAGAAAATTTTGCTATTCATGTTGTTATGTACAGTTGCGTTAAAAAAAAATGATATCGCGCGCATCAGCGCACCCGTTTCCGACTTTGATCAGCTGCCATTTCTCAAAATTAAAAAAAAATTAAAACGAGAGCTTCTATACAAACATCCGGTCAAAAAAACATCAAATCGCCTATTGGACAATAATAAACCTCATTTTTAAACCGGTCCAAATTTTGATCGCGTCAATCGATTTTGATGGAACTCGGCCAGGTACTAGATCAATCATTTTAACATCTTTTGGCCAAATTTGTATTTTGAATGAAAATTGTCAAAAATACTGTGAATTTTGTGAAGTAATCTTAAAATTCCCTTTTTTCTTTTTCATGAGAAAAGCTGTATTTTTTTATCAGTTATAGTACAGTAATCTTTGTGGAATGTTAGTTGGATAGTTGAACTAGATTTTGTGATAATTTCATGAAAAAATATCAACCCAAACAGAAATGGCAGCTGGTCAAAATTGGAAGCGAATGCGCTGCTTCACGCAATTTCATTCTTTTTTTAAGGGGGGAGTAGGGTCTAACAATTTCAAAAAATCGATTTTTTTATTTTTTTATTTTCTTATTGTAAAACATTTCTAGAATGTTGTGTCAACGTTTCAAGTCAATCGAAGCAAAACTGTAGAAATTATAGGCCTTTATCTCCTCTTATTTAATACTGCAAGAATTCGGCAGCAGAAACTTCAAACGCGTTTTTCTCGAAAGCACATTTTTAAAGTCCGTGGACATCGTCATTTGAAAACTACTTCACCGATTCTTTTCCAATTTGGAACATATTTTCTACATATAAAATACCAAACCCCAACGTTTTTCTTTTTTTATTTTTTACTTTGGGGAGATTTTACAGATAAAAAATGGCGGATTTTTTCGTGAAAAATCGTGGTTTTTAAACAGCCACAAAAATTCCAAAAAAAAAAATTTTTAAGTTAAATAAAATCGTTGGGTCCAGAAAAACATCTATTAAAAATATATTGCTCTGATTTTTTGACTTCAGATGATTCTGTGCTGAGATACAGTGTCCACCGCAAATCCTGTTTTCTAAAAGGCATCCAAAGTGCTCCGTCACCGGCTCATTTTTCAATATTTTTCTACGAAAAATTACAAAATGTTCTTTTAACAATGCTTTGTATAATGCAAAAAATTTGAATACATTTGTTTGAACGATAGCTCTAAAAAAAAATCGTGAAAATGGTGTTTTTTTTTTTACCCGTTAGACCCTACCACCCGGGGATTTTTTTTTATTATCTGACAATTTGCGCCGGGGGTCTTCAGATTTTCCCCAAAATTGAAAATTTGGTTCATTTTTGTGACTTAAAAACACATGTATTTTTTCAAATTTCTAACATTTTTATTTTTTGAGTTAGCTTCGGTTAGATTTTTTTGTAAATAAAAAATAACCATTTTTCAAAGCTACATAACTCTGTTGTTTCTCAACGGAAATTATAAAATAGCACATCAAAATGCATTGAAATTTTATCAGCTTTCCAAATAGAATAGTCAAAAAAAATTAAATAATGACCTTCAACATGAAAAGTTGTAAATGAACTTTAAATGGCGTCTAAAAGTACCGTCTGCACCACCGAATATTTTGCAAAAAATACCATTGTGTAGCTCAATTCATGATGCAACTTTCATCTGAAGACAGCAAAGTGGGCCATTAATACCTTGAAAAGTTATGAAAGAAATAATGACAATAAATCTCTTTTTTTGCATCGAAAACAAACAATGGTCGAACAACTGCACTCACATATGGAGATAGCAAGCACTTCTAATAACATGGAAACAAAAGAACTTACCAAAGCAGGTAAAAACTCTACTTTTTCGTGCTTTGTAGATTGTTTGCAGCAAAACTGACTTTGAATTTTAACCAAAATTTTGAGTATCGTATTGTTTAAGTGATATAACTAATAATGGGAATGTTGCTTTTACAACCTGGTCACTACTATGTAACTTATTAATTTTTCGATCAAAAATCATTGTGAAGCATAATCAATGCCAATAGTAGAAGGTTCAGTTCCTGTGTTTGGGATCACAAAAATGTGATTAAAAAATGAAATATAGACGTGCTATACATAGTTTTTATATCGGGAGCTAAGCACTGGACACCACAATTCTTTCCCATTTATCAAAAAAGTATGAGAAAGTGGCACAAATTTTGTAGAAATAATCAAAGAGCTCAGTATGGCCAGCCCAGGCTGTAAAATGATGGAAATATGATACTTTTACCGTATTCGTTTTCTACATTCGCCCAGTTTTGAGGTTCACCATACTAGAACGAACATAATTCGTCGTCAGCGTTTTGCTACCTCGATCTTCACACACGAATCTTCAGTGTTCCACCGTCCATTTTAAATCAAATCTGGGGAATTACGGATGCAAAACTAAGCGCATATACTTCTAAAAATGACAGTATAATGTGCATAACTTGTTGTGACCTGGTGCAAAACTGGGTATAAACAAATACGTTAATAGATTTTTGGATATAGCATGAAGTCAGTTAAGCTGCAACAATCTACCACCCCTTCTTTCATAACAGTCCCATGTACAAAAATAAGCAAGCGAGACAATCAGCTTTTTCTGTTTTGGAATATATTTTTAACTTGTGACCACCACTTTCAGCATAAACGAAAATCGTTTCTCGGTTGTCATAATAAATCGTTAGGCCTGAAATTTTCGAAATTGGGTTATTGGTAAGGTCGAGAGCGCCATTTTTATTCATTATGGGACTGTTAATCGACCATATTTGAAACCTTTTTCGAATCTACTAGCATAACAGTCCCATACAAATTATATTTTTCTCACCAAGCTACTTTCTAAGACTTAAATTTGATCATTTCTGAACTTCTAAATGCAATTGTAAGAAAAAGAAACATACTTTTGCAAAAATATATCATGAATTCCACATTGTAAGTTGAATCTTTTTACGATTTTTGATTGCATCCGATAGTTTTTCGCTCAGGAAGTCATTCCTAAGAAAGTCAGACCTGCCTTCGAAAACTTATGTGCATCATTCGACATCAAGTGAGTTAAAAAAATGTTTAAATGATTCAAAGCAATAAACTAAAGACTATTTCGCCGAAAGAAACATTGAAAAGTAACCAAATCCGTGGTATTTCACATATGGGACTGTCAGGTATATTTCATATAGGACTGCCACGAATTGATTTTTTTTTCGAAATTTCTAGAACAAAACCTCTTTTTTTAGTCTTTTATGTTGAAGCCTTATGTTGACCTAAAATGACGAAAATTCATATGGGACTGTTATGCGAGTAAGGGCAGTCTGAAAAGGACGAAAAAATAGTGTTTTTTACCAGCTTTGATAAGTTCTTTTGTTTCCATGTTGTTAGAAGTGCTTACTATCTCCATATGTGAGTGCAGTTGTTCGACCATTGTTTGTTTTCGATGCAAAAAAGAGATTTATTGTCATTATTTCTTTCATAACTCTTCAAGGTATTAATGGCCCACTTTGGTGTCTTCAGATGAAAGTTGCATCATGAATTGAGCTACACAATGGTATTTTTTGCAAAATATTCGGTGGTGCAGACGATACTTTTAGACGCCATTTAAAGTTTATTTACAACTTTTCATGTTGAAGGTCATTATTTAATTTTTTTTTGACTATTCTATTTGGAAAGCTGATAAAATTTCAATGCATTTTGATGTGCTATTTTATAATTTCCGTTGAGAAACAATAGAGTTATGTAGCTTTGAAAAATGGTTATTTTTTATTTACAAAAAAATCTAACCGAAGCTAACTCAAAAAATAAAAATGTTAGAAATCTGAAAAAATACATGTGTTTTTAAGTCGCAAAAATGAACCAAATTTTCAATTTTGGGGAAAATCTGAAGACCCCCGGCGCAAACCCGTCAGATAATAAAAAAAAATCCCCACCCCCCCCCCCCCCCCCCCCCTTAAAGCAACTGTATGTACATAGATCGAAATATGAGGTATAACTTTATTTTGGCAATTAGCGACTAAGTAAATTTTGTTTAATAACTTCACTGATTCAAGATAAGAAGAAAAACGACTTAAATCAAATTTATTTACTTAGTGGTTTTTGAAAAAACGCTGTTATTGCAACAAATTAGAAATTTTTAAAAAATTCCCAAATTTTATTAAAATTCACAAACACCTACCTGCACGTAATGCATACTCAAAAAACATGTACCCCGATTTCTGATCTTCGCAATAAGAATTCAAATTTGATGTTATTGCTGTACTACTGATTGAAATTATATATTTAATTTTTCTGGTGCAGTTCTTAAAACAGATTCCGCTGAATCTTTCGACTAAGCAGAAATCTAGAAACTTTATTTCCTTTCTCATATTAGAAATAAAAAATGAAAAATTTGGTTGCATAGCTATTAGAACTATTATTTCAGAATGCGCTTTTGAAACCTGACTTCTAGATGCCGAATTCTGGATCTATTTATCTATATTCTGGTAAATTTATCTTTATTCTGAGTCTGAATTTCAAATCTCACTTCAAAATGCATGATTTAATAATTTTTTTTAATTTACAATTTTTTTTAATTATTGTAAGAACAAATTACCTTCCGATTCCGATTTTTGAGATAAATTTTGAATGTTTGTTATTCCGAAATATCAAACGTGATCCATAGCTCAATAACTAATAATCTGTAATTTTGGCCGCATTATTTAGATTTTGTGTTTAGTTTTGTGACACTGTGCTGAATGATAAGAAAATATTTTCGAATCCAAATAAGAAAAGTACCGCGCCTCGAGGTTATATCATTTGTAAACAATATTATGTTTCATTTTTGAGTTAATATTTTGCTAGTTTTTAACAACTTGTATGTGCATTGTACATATAACACAAACAAAGAACCTTGAATTATATTTAAATTTTAATATTTTATCAATCAAAAATTGGGGTATTTTTTTGATTTTTTTTTTAATTTACAAAGGTACCAATAACTCGATTTAAAAGAGATCCAAATAATTGAAGTCACGTTAAAAAAAATTAATAGTTAATTTTGTCTAAAAACAACGATGGTTCAAAAAATCTTTGTAAAAAATTGCTTATAAGAATATTAGTTGACCTAGAGGTGAATAAGGACTTTATTAATGAATTGCTGCATTCATATCATCCTTTTGAAGTCCTATTAATATTTAATCTTTATTTGTTCACCAAATAAATTCGATATTTTAGTCGCGATTTCCAAAATTATTCCACAATTTTAAATTTTGTTACATTTTTGCTCATTTTTTAAAGTATGGATTCAGCATAACGTGTTGTTTAAATAAAAAGCTTCTGATACAGATTTGAACATCATCAATTCTGGACTAGTGTATTAGCATATAGACAGTTCTTTACGAACACAACCTTACCGAAAGGCCTCAGTCCTAACCTCTAAACAAGAATGAAACGATTAATTTTATATTTTCCTAGGACAAAATTGCCGTTTTCGCCCCTTTGAAAAACCGGTTGAGTTTGCAATGTTTTGATTTTGAATGCTACCTAGTGGAGCCAGGTCGAATAATTTTTCTTTAATTCTTTTTAATCTTATTCGAAAATCATTAAGATAATCATAAGTTGAAGCAAATTTAACAATGTTTTGAAAAGTCCTCTTCATATCTCTGTTCGAATAGTAAACAACCTGCAGCAATTAATTTGAATTATGCACATACTTAATGTAATTTGTAGTGATTGAACCGTTATATGAAACATTTTCAGCTTCTCTATCACTCACTACTGCCTACGCGTATGCAAGGCGCGTATGCAAAAAACTCTTTATAAAAACTATTTTTATAAAGTTTGATTTATTTTCTGCATATCCTTAATCTAATTTTTTTACTTATTGACTTTGATGTTTTAAATAAAAAGATTTTTTTTTACCAAATATCAATCATCTCTATTCTTCATTGTATTCTAAACAAAAGCTGTTGTTAATTTTTCTAAATATATTCCCTTTGAATTCTACAATCCATTCTTAGCATCCTCCATCTCAACTCTACATTTCTTCTCTCATCTATTCTCAATAGAAACTTTTATTTACAGGCTTATATTTTCACTAAAAAAAATTATATATCTTAATTTTAAAATTCTACATTACAAACAATCAGCAGAAGCTGGCCTAAAATCTGCGCTTCCTAAGCCAACCCGTGTTTTCCACCGGAAGACAAAATAAAAAATAACAATCAGCTGCAGCAGCCTAAAAAATTTGCGTTTCTTAAGCCAATTTCGTATTTTTTCTCCGGGAGGCCAAATCAAACAAACAATTGGCAGCAGCAGCCTTAAAATCTGCGCTTTCTATGCCAATCCGTAATTTTCCACCGGGAGGCTAAATCAAAATCAATAACCAGAAGCAGCTGTAGCAGCTTTATAAATCTGCGCTTCCTAAGGCAATTCTGTCTTTTCCCACCGAAATGCCAAATCCGAATAATCAGCAGCCTTGAAATCTGCGCTTTCTAAGCCAATCTGTATTTTTCCATTGGAAGGCTAAATCAAAACAACAATCAGCAGCAGCAGCCTTATACTTCTGCGTTTCCTAAATCAATCTGTCTTTTACCACCGCAACTCCTAAAAATCTGCAAAGTTGCAATCAAATACATATGTAGGAAATGTCCATCGGCCGTATATACCCTTATAATAATACCAGTTTAAAGGTCGATATTGAGCATGAATCTTATTTAGTTTTCGAGATGTGGATTCAGTCAAAAACTGTCCAATTTCAAAGTATGAATTCACATCAGAACTTCAAAGTAGCAGCAATTAGAAAGTTGTAAATCCTTTAACTAATTTCTTTATCCAGATTTTTAAGTTCGTTTTTACCAGAAATTTGTGGAAAAAAGTGTGCAACGTTTTCTACTGTTTTTTTTTTAATTTATTTTGTAGCGACCCACCACACTCCCCCACACCAAAAGGCTCGATTGAGCCCCCTGGTAATGGACGCTACTGTTCTCAGCACATCTGGCAGCAATTGGACAAAGAAATATTAAACTAAAAACGCGAACAAAATTTTACTCATGCTGAGAACTCAAAATGGTAATAATCTAGTGCGAGGAAATGTGACGATACTAATTTAACTAACTTACAACTATGAATCTCAATGGAAAGAGATTTCCTTTTAAGAGATTCACTTTCAATTATACAAAAAAAATTATAAAACATTCTACATCTAAACTAAAATTTACAAAGGATTAACGCTACAAATTAAAAAAAATCTTAAGACTAGGTTTGTTCGACTTGTTTTATTGACTAAGTTTTTCTTTGAATATTTGAAGCAATTTTATTTTGAAAGTTGGGCGACTATTTATTTCTTTTAATTCATTGGGTAAGTTGTTGTATTTTATTGGTCCTATGAAGGAAATTCTTCTCTGTCCTAAAGTAATTATCGACCGACAACGTTGCAAATAATTCAAACGGCGGGTGTTGTGTGTTCTTACTCCAGTAGTAAAGGTCAGGTTTTGGATGGTATTTGATGAGTGCAGATTATCGAAAACATACATTATGGTTTGGAAATCACAAAGATCTACTTAAGGTAAAATGTTATGGGAACTGGAAGAGTAAATGAGTCTAGTTGGGTATATCATGGGAAGCCTGTAAATATTTTTTAAACACCTGTGTTGCAGAGATTGTAGTTTTTGTAAAAGTGATTGAGATGCTCTTCCCCAAATTGATATGAGATAGTGTAATACTGAGTGGATGAATGCATGGTAAAATTTCAACAGAACATGTTGAGGAACAAAGTGTTTTAACCTCCAGAGCACTCCACAGAGAGGTGAAATTCTTTTTTCTAAATTTTGTATATGATTTTTCCACGAGAGAGTATTGTCTAAATAAATACCTAAGTATTTGAAGCTATGTACTTCTTGTATGACAAACTGGTTCATATATGGGTCCCTGTGTGGTGGTATTACTTTCCTCGACGAGCGAAACAACATGTATTTAGTTTTAGCGTAATTTAGTGAGAGTAAATTGCTGTTGAAATATGTTGATAGCAGCTTTAAATCATTCTCCAAGAAATCTATAATAGAACTTGCAGATTTTCCTCAATAGAACAGAGCTGTATCATCAGCGAAAAGCCTAGCTGTGCCAATTAGTGGAAGATTACTTATATCATTTATATAAAGAAGGAAAAGTAATGGCCCAATGTTACTACCTTGAGGAACGCCTATGCCTATATTCCTTAGTTCACTATTTACTCCTTCAACTACAACAAATTGTTTTCTGTTTTCGAGATAACTTCTGATAATATCGTTAGCTATTCCTCTTAGTCCATATTTGTTTAATTTGGCCAGTATGATGTCATGGTTAAGTGTATCAAAGGCTTTTTTCAAATCTAGAAATAATGCACCAACTATGTTCTTAGAATCTATATTTTCAATTATGGAATCGACAAGTTCAGAAATCGCGATGAGGGTGCTTGAACCTGCTCTAAACCCGTATTGCATTTTGTAAAGAACGTTATTATTATTAAGAAAACTTAGAATTCTTTTTATGAGCAATTTCTCAAATATTTTACTAAAAACGCTGAGACTAGATATAGGTTACCGTTAAATCTATTAATTAATTAATTAACGCTATAAAAGCAACGTACTATAATAAAAAAAAACCCGATTTAATATACTTAACAGTTGATTGGAGCCTTTCTTAGAGAGTGTAAATTATTTTTGGATACATATGACACGATAATGGATTCCTTATTACTGAATCATACGATAATTATTGAAGGAAATCGAAAGCGAAAACCCAAAATCAACGAAAAAAAAGATGGCCAGTACGTTTTAAGGAGGATAAGCGAACTGATATTTATTGAGTTTATTTTATGAATGGAAAGACTGGTATTTGAACACTTAAATTCAGCCACATTTCTTGACGCTCACTAGTGGTCAAGTGGTTAGCCTCCTTGACTTTCATGATAGAGGGCGTGGGATCAAAACTCGACTGTTTGATAGCAACATAAGCATGATATGTTATGTTCTATTAGACTGAGTCGATTTGGGGTAATATTTGAATTTATCAAACCCTGGGGTCTAAAAAGATTCGTTTTAGTTCAAAACTCATCCATGAATTTTTGCAGAGTTTTTAAGTAGCGTTCACATGAGTAAATTTAAACTTTTAAGTTTGTATGGGAAAATTGAATATTTTGTACTGAAAAATCAACATAATTTTTGTTCCTTCTGTGGAACCAATAGCCTGCCAGTAGTTTTTAAGCCTAGACATCTAAAAAATAAATAATAAATAATGAACATTAATTTATTTTAAAAATATTTGTGGCAGTGCACAATACAAGTGAGTTAGATTATGGTCAAGAAAATTTTCTACGGCATGAAATTTCTATACACCACGACTTTTCCCCGGAAAATCCCGTCTATGGAATAATTTTCCCGGTTTTTATTCGAGATTCCATGTTTTTTCCCCGGTTCCATTTTCAATTCCCGGAATTTTCCCGGTTTTCTCGGTTCGCTGGCCAATAAGTTCAATTTTTGATTTCCCGCATTTTTCCCGCATGATCTCACAAAATTCCCGATTCTCAAAAAAAAAATATTCTCTAAAGCTCGACTTTGTGGTTTTCTATCTTTAATAAAGTTTTTTTTTATTATATTTTTTTTAAATAAACCTAAAAATCATAGCTTACATATAAGAAGATTTCAATTTTTTAGAAACTTCACTGTGACCGGCCCTGATTTTACGCGCTTTCATATCTCGCTTTAAAGAAAACCAATTTTCAGATTCAGATAGTACGCAAAATTTAGAACTAAACACAAATGATGCCGGCTTGGGCAATTTATGAGAATTTGTGTATTTAAGCGTAATGAATAATTTACAATCTGAAACAGATTGTTTTCTAAAGAATATAATAAAAGAAAGCGGAAAAAATTTGTTCTATCATTAGTTTTGGTTTATTGCAGTAAAACTAACTCTAATAAACGACACTTTTCGTACAAACGAATCTGAACAACCACAAATAAGTAAATTCAAGTCACAAAGAAGTTAATTTTTGAATCTAATGTGCAATCATGAGTTTTATTTATTTTGGAAATCTTTGGATGATGATCATGAGCAATCATAAGTTTTATTTATTTCGAAAATCTTTGAATGAAAATATTTTATAAACTTTTTAAAACCCACGAGTATGCAACTTTACACAACGCGTATGACGAACATCTTTCAGATTTTACCTTTTTTGTTCAGATTTAAGCGTTTCGGATTTTTTTAGCTTTTATTTCCAATGCTATAAAAAAGTTCAAAATTAAAAAATGCTTAAAAACGATATTCACCAAAACTTTGCAATTAGATGTTGGTCATACGTTTTAACGTGAAGTGAAAAATCGTATTTTATTTTGATTTTTTTTTCTTGGTGTATCATTTCCAACTGTTTAAATTAATTTATAAGCGAAAATAAAACATCATGAAATGAAGGGATAAGCTCTCATCTCCAATGCTGTCAATGAAAAATAGGCTTAAATGTGATAAAAAAAAACATTAAAACGAGATTCACTGACAGTTAGCAAAAAGATGTTGGTAACACGTTTCATAAAGTAATCGTATAACGTAGCATGCCTCTGTTTATAGAGTAATCGTGTCAAGTTTCATTTCCATACTCCTGTTTTATCCATACAACCACAATGATACCAATATTTTCAATTCCATCTCCTTAATGTTTGATCTGAAAATATTTCTTGAATTTTCATTTTATACCGGAAGACAAATGGTCGAAATTCTAACAGACCGAACCAAACACCATCAGCATTTTTTGGAGAAACTTCAATTGAATGTACGAATCATTACTACAAGAGACAATATTTATGAATTTTATAAGAACCAGAATGAGTAGTTTTTAATCCAAGGAACTCATTTCCGTCAATCATATTTGCTTTTTGGATCTTGTAGATGAGATTCGTATTATGTTGTTTCAAAATTGTCTAATGGCGATGGCGCTCAGTTCGGTCTGGTCAAACCCAAAAAATATTACCGTTAAAAAGTTCACTGTGAATACAAATTACATTAATTAGATGATAAGTCCCAAAATTCATAACTATGCTACGTATTTATTGAAAGTTTATTCATTTAAAATACATACTTCTTTTTTTGAATCGATTCATTATTAAAGATTCTGGACTGAAGTGTACAGTTTATATCATTGTATAATTTTTAAGAACATAGTTTCACAATTTTTAGCTATCCCGAAGCATTGGATGCACTGAAATTGACCCCGCTAAGTAAAAAATTCCCGATCTCTTGTAGGAATTCCCGACTCGTATTTTCCCGATGGATTTTAAATCCCGACTTTTTCCCGCATTTCCCGAATGAGTGGCTACCCTGCAATAGTGCTGATAATGCTCAAACAAAAATTAATTAACAGATTAATAACGACCCATTTCCAAAAGTTCAAACCGAAACTATTTCTAATGGCATTTTCAGGTGCAGCAACACTCCACATACCAGGCGGCGACGACACAGCTCAAAGCCAGTCCCCTGAGACAGTTCAACCGAAAAGGTAATTTCGAAATGCAAATTTTTATAGACATACATATATTGAAAGAGAAACTTTGGCCAATAATCTATCTCCACGGCAGCCAAGTTCAGCCGTTCCGAAAACTTTCGTTTGACACATTTTAGTTCCACACCAGCACCTTTTTTGCTTAGCGTGAAGGTTTGGAATCTTGCTCTCCATGCTCCAGCCAGAGGTATCCGGCAACCGTTCCAAAACGGCATCGGCCCAGAGCCCAGAGGAGATAGCGACGACAGTTTCTCCGATTCCAGAGTCTGCCGTCTTTGGTCTCGAATGGTTTCCTACAACCTGTTGGCATCGGCCACAGATCTGCTGAAGAGGCATCTCACTTGCCGGAGAACTAGCTCTAGTACCTACTATGGAGTAGATAGATAGCAAAAGGGGGGAAAAAACAAACCATCAAGTTTTCACTCTTGATCGAGCCCCGACGGGATCAAAACCCGGTCGGCCTCGATTCCTGTTCGCTTTTTTCTTTAGTTTTTCCCCTTGCTTCGTCGTTATTCATTCATTTTTTTAGTGTATGAGAGCTCAACGGCTATAAATACGAGACTTATCGACACAAGGGCTTTGAAAGGAGAAGCGCCGTCACCGCCTAGGAAATTCAGGTTTTCCGCTTTTGGAGACTTGGGCCAGACCAAGTTGCCTCTAAGAAGTCAGTCAGTCAGCTAGTCAGCCAGTATGGGTGGGATGATAGGGGACTTAACTCTCTGGGCAGCTGCAGACCCATAATAAAAATCTAGTTTAG